>NW_026705675.1:300000-500920 GCF_029867415.1 Vicia villosa | reverse complement strand
AAGCTAATAACCCTAACGTACGCTTTCGCCATCCCGCTCGAGTGTAAAAACAATTTTTGAAAATAAATAAGTTCCAATTAGTTTTAATACGCTTTCGCCATCCTTAAAACTAATGTCCTATGTCTACTATCTGGTTAAAGATCTCAAACTTTCGCTCTATTGATTTTAACCTTTGACCGTCCTAACCCCTCAAACTTTCGCTCTATTGGTTTTAAGACTTACTAATTAAATTAGACATATAAACCAAAAATAAGTGATAATTAATAAAACATAATTAAGCCAATTTATTTCGGATCCCTACGGTTAACTTACTTTACATACCGACACCTTTAGTAATTTAGCCAGACATATTAATACGATTAAACATGCATAAATCGGTTCGGTTCATAATAATAAGCATATTAAATGGCATATAATATATCATGCAAACAAATATAAATAAGGCGGTAAATAAAAACCTGAATTAAATAAATGGTAACTGGATCTTCAAGTACTGAACTTCCACCACAGGTTGGCTGGATCGTTCTTCGGAATTTAAATGGCAGAAAATAAAAACAAGGAAATAAAACGATAAATCTAACGTAAGGCTAGATCTACGAAAAGTTCACAACAATTTCCAGTGTAGAAATCGTTGTGAGAAAATAAACGGTTGAATGAAAGCAGAATAAAGAAAAGCGGTTCGCGGTACAATTTCGGCAGCACTTCGTTGGCAGGAAATCGGACCCTTTGGAAGTGAGATAGCAGGTCCTATTTATAGGAGAGGTTTTGCTGTGACGTTGCGTGAAAAGAGGAACTTTTTGCAGACTGGGCGTGGAGACGTGCGTCTCCGTTTCTTCAGGAGGCAGCTTGACTGACTTGAGACGTGCGTCTCAAGTGGAGAAGATGTAGGAACATGGAGACGTGCGTCTCCCTTTGCTGACGTGGCATAGAGGACGTGGAGACGTGCGTCTCCACTTGCTGGGCAGGTTTGGGCCACGCGCCTTTGGTTCCATGGTGGGCTGAATATCTCTTTTGGGCCTTTTGGGTCCTAATTGCACCCCTCTTTCGCTTCAGCACTCCTTTTTCGTCTTTTAGGCATAAATATCAGTCATTTAAGCTCTATTTTCTTTCCTTTTCGCAAATAGTCGTAATTGAAGTGTAAAACCTGAAACAAAGCAAATACTCGCGTAATATCATAATAAATTAACATAATAAATGGAAAATGCTATAAATATCTATGGATTTCAAGCTAAATATACGATATAAAATCGTGTTATCATGTAGGGAAGTCAAATTTGAAGCGGAAATCTGGATTGAAAGGGACCCCAATTAGCTTCTTATGCGGAACCATGAAATGTATGATGATATGAAGGCAATGTTTCATTTCCGAGGAATCCTAAAGTCTTTTCACACATTCTTTCTTTTATCCTTTTTGAAACAAAAGCTTTCTTTTTTATAGAATATCTTTTCTTTTCTTTTTCCTTTTGTTCCCCTTTTTTTTTTTGGAAATAGACTTTAGGATCCCCCACAAGTGAAGTGGATAAAGCAATGATGTTATGCAATGCAAAAGCATGGGATCAAGGTCCATATAATCTTAGTAACCACCGCACAATCCTCTGAATAACTGATGTGAAACCTCTGCACAGGCCGAATGTCACAGGATCAAAGGTTCGACGCCTTTTTGAATACCAGGATATCAAGCGCCATGAGAACGGACCAAATAAAGGCCCGACCTCAAATATGAAGAAGCAATGGTATGTAGGAGCCAAGGTTTCCTGTCCCACCCCAATCTCACGGGTATGAATTCTAGACACGGACAAGTGGTCCCTAATGGTCACTAGGGTCTACAATTCCCATGGGGTACAAAGTGTTTGAGGCAACAAGCGTGCCAGACACAGTGTTCCATGAAAGAACCTCGCCTAGTTGTGGTACCCCATGTTGAACTCGATCGTAGCAAGGGCCACGGGAGTCAACATGAGCAGCTACGCTAACCCTATGTGTCACTGGCCTGGGTAGTGGGCCTTTTACCTCATACAAACCCCCCACCTGCAAAACAGAACAGAAGACCCCAGGGAACACGAAATATAATCCATATGCATGATGTGCAAACAGAAGTAAACATGATATGCAGGCAAAGAATAAGCATGCAAACATATATACAAGGTATAGACATAAAACAAGTAAACACCCAGTAAATAAACAAACAAACGCAGGCTAGGATCGACTCGCTAAGAATGGACCCGCAATAGGTCTAGCAACATCCCCAGCAGAGTCGCCAGTTGTCGCACGCTCGTGAAAAATGAACAGAGTCGCCACCAATATATTTATCCCATAAGGGAAAGGAATATCAGAAAACCTAACAAAGGAAGGAATAGGGTCTTGCGACCAGAGAATCAAGGTACGGGAGTCGGTTACGCAAGGGGAAGGTATTAGCACCCCTCACGCCCATCGTACTTGATGGTATCCACCTATGTTTGTTTCTATCTAAAGGGTGTGTACTATGTCTATGTCTATATGCGAATGAATGCAAAAGAAATACGGGGAAAAAAAGGAATTATTTACAAGTGTGCTCGTTCAAGCCCCGCGACTTGATGCCTACGTATCCTTTTCAGGAATCAGAGCGCCGTAGTTCAGCTAAAGATTTTCTGTTTGTTTTTGTGTTTTTTAGTTGGGCGGAGTTAACGTTCGCGCTCTTGCATAAGGGATCGACCTAGGATGCAATGGAGCGGAAATAACGGTGCCCTTAAGAAAAGAGATGAGAGAGAGATTTTGAGTGTTTCGAGGAAATCCCTAAAGCAAGGGAAACTCGAGTTACTCTTTGGTTTGTGTTTTTTAGAATTTGGGAACTTACGCCCGAATGGAACCCTAAAGCAAGGGAAATCCAGGCACTCGAATGATTCCCTAAAGCAAGGGAGATCCAAGCTTCCATTCCCTTTTTAATGATTTTCACTTTGATTATTAGTGTTTTAAGTATTTTCTTTGTATTTTTTAAGGGGATTTTATTTCAAGTATTTATTAGATGTTTTATGGTTGTAAAAGAAAAAGAAACTAGCCTAAGTAAACTAGCCTAATATGAATGGGAATTTCTACCTAATATTATCATGGTTTCTACCTAAGGTTAGGAATAAAAGAAACATGAAAAATAAAGCACTAAGTAGAATATTGAAAATAGCATAAGAGCATAAAAAAGACCAAGTAGAAAATATAGCACAAAAGTGGACTAAAAATACTACTATTTTTTATTGATTTTTATGAAGGAATTTAAATGTCAAAAATTACTAAAAAATCTAACAAAATGTTAAAAAGTTTTATTGATTTTTATTGCTATTTTTTTACTACCTAAAAAAGCATACAAAACTATATGAAAAAGAACCTAAAACTAATATGAAGATATGTACACAGGGGGGTGCAAAATTAAAATAGGGGTGCATGCATGAAACTGGGCGCAGGGCCCATGGGAGTTAAGCCCAACAAAATTTTGTAGCAAACCAGAAAAAGAGAAATGGAGTGTGCATGGGCCCGGTGGGGGTGTGAAAGCAAATCGTGGCCCAAGTTCAGCTTATTGTGTTTTGATTTTCTTGCAACGAAAAACAGCATGGGCTTCGTGGGTATGTGGTTAATAACTATAGCCCAAGCTTATTTATGGAATTAGATTTTATAACAAAAATAAAAATGAAAAATAAAAAAAAATAATAATAAAAACAGAAAAGGGATTAGGGTTACTCTGATTTGTGACCATTGAGCTTTTCTTCTCCCTCTCACGGACGAACGGCGCCGGTGACTCATCTTCTCCGATCGATTGTCGCCGCCATTAATCCTCGCAGACGAACAACACTCTCATCTTAGCCCTCTCTCTCAATCGTTCTCAAATCACCTCTTCGGTTCTCTTCTTGCTGCAAATGAGATTGCGATAGCGATGATGGCGATCGAAGAAGGTGTCGCAACGAAAGTCAAATAGAGATTGATTCAATGACGCTGCGAAGTCGAAGATCCTCGTGGAATCTTGATGCGTGGCTGATTGCTTTGGTCGCGAGGAGATGAAAGTTATCGCGCGCAGAGAAGATTGAAGGTGATGATCGAAATCGTTGCTCAATGAGGTTGCAGAGTTGCTGAAGATTCTTTGTGTAAGTTCTTGCTTCTTCGACCTCTTATTCTGTTCTTCTTCTCGAATTCTTCTTTTTCTTTGAGTTTTCTGTTGAGCCGTGTTTTCGTAGTGGAAGAAACACTTGAATGAGCCAGTCTTACTAGGGGGAGCCCACTTATCCCATGCCTTTCAAAAGACTAAACCGACCACAATCCTTGAATAAGTACCCGATACCTTTTTTTTTTGAGAGATAAAACTTTGTGCCAAACCCATGTGAGATCCCAATTTGCTCCATGATCATTGATCCCATGCTTTTAGATGTTTTAGTTAATGAATGCATGATATGTTAGATGACCTAATGGAAAGTATGTACATGAATGCAAAGCCTAAGCCAGTTAGAAATAAAGGGGTAGGACAAATTTGGGGTATGACAGCTGCCCCTATTTAATCGTCTTATACTCGAAGGTGAGATTGGCGTTAGCCTTTCGAACATTCGAGGTAGAAGAAGATTAAATACCGAAGTACCAAAAATTTGTCCTAAAGAGAAGATGGTGTAAGTGTTATTCTTATTTTTGTTTTGATATCTGCTGGGGAAAGAGAATTGTTGTTTTTTTTTCTTTTTTCTGGTGGAGAAGTTACAGTGAGTAGTGGTCGAATGGTGATAGCTTGTAACGTGGTAACGGTGCCAATACAGGTTTTCGAATAGGGTGGTTGTATGAAACAAAGACTGAAAGGAAAAGATCTTGTGCGACCTATGACTCAACATCGGGGTGAGAAATAACAAACTCAAGACTCAGGAGAATTAAAAAAGACGAGGATAAGGTCGTCAGACCTACGATCCATGACTCGAAACCAGGGTAAGATCAACGGACCTACGACCCACAAGAATTGAAAAATACAAGGATAAGGTCGACAGACCTACGATCCATGACTCGAAACTAGGGTAAGATCAACGGACCTACGACCCCCAAGAATGAAAAAGATGAGGATAAGGTCGACAGACCTACGATCCACAGGAAATGAAAAAGATGAGGATAAGGTCAACGGACCTACGATCCACAAGAATTGAAAGAGATGGATAAACATCAACACTGGGGTTGGAGGACATCAACGCGGAGGTTGGAGCATATCAACACTGAGGTTAGGGGACATCAACACTGAGGTTGTGAAAGGAAAGGCGTCGACACTGAGGTCGAGGACATCAACACTGAGGTTGGGAATGACGATTGGCATCGACACAGAGGTCGGTGAAGGAATGATAGGTATCAACACTGAGGTTGGACAAGAAAAGGATAGACATCAACACTGAGGTTGAAAAAGAAAGGTATCGACACTGAGGTCAAGGGAAGAAAGAATTAATATCAACACTGAGGTTGGGGATTGGGAATTAGTTTTGAAATGGTTTGCCAGGATGGAAGGCAAAGGATACACAACACGGGGGTTGGATCTAAAAAATTTTCCGTACGAGGGAAGAGATCACAGAGACTAGTGACGACTAGACTCGATCAAAAGACATTGGTAAACATTGGAGGATTACGGAGATGTTGATGCTTGCGGAGCATAAGAATTACATTAATCCCTCAAGCCAGAGGCGGGGTATAACTCTTCAAGAGCAGCAATCGTTCGAATTGCCACACACCAAGTATGGTTATTCAAATGATTGAAAAATGAGATGGGTTGAATGCCCACCCTCATTCACACTCTAATCTTCACGCAGCACACGGGAAATAACCTCGGAGACAACGATTCTGACGAAGAAAGACATTGTATTTGATCCACATTGGGGAGAAAATAAGACTTCTTTTGGAGATTAAGGATATCAGATATCGGCACCGTGGCATTAGGAGATTTGCAATGTAGTAGCAGATATCAATCGGAGTTTGTAAGGACAACTTTTTATGTGGGGAAGTGTCGTCGTCTTGATTGGGTGCTGATTTGTACTATCTGGCTTATGCTTTATATGCATGTTTGAATTTTTCTGTGGCGTAATGATCCACTTTAACGGATATGCTACGCTTTTGAGGATGCAATGTTATATGCAGTGAACGCTATATGTAGAGTGCCAAATAAAGGCATTAGTGAGGTAGACACCAGGGAGAATCCCCTTAATGTTAAGGACCATGTGGAGGTGCCAATAAATGTTGGACCTTGACTTGTAAGATGCCCCTTCTGGTTGTTGGCTTGTAGAGTGTAGAATGACTTCTGACCTCTCACCATGTGTCACTGCTCGGAGGATTTTCAGCTTGAGGAGATTCCCTCGATTCACCATGTTGGGGATGAGAGATCCAGATAAGGAGCCTTGATTAGGGAAGTGGAACGACTCCTAGGAGAAATAATGTCAAATCTCGACGTAACTGCCCCAGATTGGTTGATTTTGAGAGAGATTCCTTGACATGGTTGCCCCAGATTGATCAAAGCTTGAAGAGATTTATCGACATGATTTCCCCATATATGCTGAATTTGAGAGGTCAAACCTCGACTTAATTGCCCCTGATTAGGTACATCTGACTAGAATCCTCAAGCTTTCTTTGTTTTGAAGTCAAACAAACGTGGAAACAACTTCACCACGCTCGACGGAGTCTTTAAACTCTTCCCCTCAAGGTAATCAAAGAAAGCATTAACTGTTCATGCCCAACGGAGTTTTTAGAGAATCTGCCCCTTGATGGTCAACATTTGAAATGATTAGCTTTTACTCCTCGGAGTTCTCAAGTCTCTTATATTTTGATATGATCAAGTTGCTCACTGATTCTCATCCTTGAAAATTTCCTTGATGTTAAGCACATATTTTGCATGCAAAAGAATGTTAATTCTAAGAACGATATTTCTAATGCAAAGCCTATGTTAGTCTTGAAGTTGTAAAACTTTTTATGAAATGTGGTTGCGACCTTTTGTGACTGAATCACTAGTTGACACAACCTCGATTTTTTGCATATGGAAGATAAAGCAAACGTACGATACCAACATGGATATGAGTCTCGCTTCATTGGGAGTCAGTTAAACGATATCTCATCGGAGTGTGCTTTCAAAATAAACCCTACTTCAATTAGGACTTTTAAGGGTTGTAATTTGGCCGGGTTGACGGTTTTTAGAAAACAAAGGTTTTTTAGGCTCAAAATTATTTGTACCCACCCCCTTCGTGATGTTCTCCATTCCTATGTTCAGTTAACTCGACACGAGTGTTCATCCCTCACAAGGAATTTGAAATGGTTGAGGAATCAATAAGGTTCTTTGGACATGGCGGTCGCTCACCTTTTATTCTTCTGATTCATTGTCACACGACTTTGTTCTTGCTTGGCAATTTCATCGTCTTTTTTTTATGCTTCTTTTGCCATTTTTCTTTTCATCCTTTTTTATTTTCATTATTTTTTCGCCATTTTTTTTTTTGTAATTTGTGAACAAGTCGTGTGACCTCGCATTATCTTTGATTCGTTGGGGGTGATTACGACTGCCCCACTTAGGCTATCCTGAAAGAAGTGCATTAGAAGCTTATCATTTTCTGCATACGGAGCCATCTTGTTGCAAAATGCCTTGATGTGACTCATCGGACAAGTGGTACCCTTGTATTTCTCAAAACTGGGAACCTTGAACTTAGCAGGAATCTTGATATCAGGCACTAGGCACAAATCAATAGCATTTAATCCTGAGGAGCTTCGACCTTCTAAAGCCTTCAATCTTTCTTCCAAGAGATGAAATTTCCTCTCATTTTCCTCAATTGGGAACTTGAAAGCTTCGAGTTCAGAATCGTTCTCATGATGTGAATCCTCCTTATTTGGAACTTCCACGGGCACAGGTTTTGATCCTCCATTAGCAACAGTAGTCGGAGTACTATTAGCCAATTTAGCAACACTCTGTCTTAGCTCTTCTTGCCCTTGAACAACAACATGGAGAGTCTCAAAGAGTTGGGTCATCCTTTCCCCCATAGTATCCAAGTCCTTACGAAGCTCAGCCTGATTCTGCTCAAGACGGTCCATGATTCTCTTATGATTAATCCTCGTATGCTACAGATGTAGTGATCGCGACTTTACGTGTCTATAAATCTGATAACTGCAAGTGCACAGTCGTGTCGTGTAGTTTTAAAAGATATCGAATCCACAGGGACTATGAATCGATCTACCGTTATCTAAGGTAACTATGTAAAGCTAGGAGTACTAAAATTTCGATTGTTCCTAAGGGAAAGTGATTGTGAGAAAATAAAGAATAATAATAAAAGACAGGTATCAGTATGTATTTCGTTTAACTAAAGGTAATCCGAAGGTCCATTGGCTTTTGCATAATTAAATTAAAAGTCTTTACTAATTCCATTGATTAAAAATCCTCGTCTCAAACTTTCGCTCTGTTGATTCAGACTACTATCCTAATCCTAATGTACGCTTTCGCCATCCCATTAGATTTTAGAAGAGCTTTTTGGAAACAATGTAATTAATAAAATGCCTATTTTACGAGGTTGTTATCTATTTAAATCTCCTAATCTCAAACTTTCGCTCTGTTGACTCGGAGCAAGCTAATAACCCTAACGTACGCTTTCGCCATCCCGCTCGAGTGTAAAAACAATTTTTGAAAATAAATAAGTTCCAATTAGTTTTAATACGCTTTCGCCATCCTTAAAACTAATGTCCTATGTCTACTATCTGGTTAAAGATCTCAAACTTTCGCTCTATTGATTTTAACCTTTGACCGTCCTAACCCCTCAAACTTTCGCTCTATTGGTTTTAAGACTTACTAATTAAATTAGACATATAAACCAAAAATAAGTGATAATTAATAAAACATAATTAAGCCAATTTATTTCGGATCCCTACGGTTAACTTACTTTACATACCGACACCTTTAGTAATTTAGCCAGACATATTAATACGATTAAACATGCATAAATCGGTTCGGTTCATAATAATAAGCATATTAAATGGCATATAATATATCATGCAAACAAATATAAATAAGGCGGTAAATAAAAACCTGAATTAAATAAATGGTAACTGGATCTTCAAGTACTGAACTTCCACCACAGGTTGGCTGGATCGTTCTTCGGAATTTAAATGGCAGAAAATAAAAACAAGGAAATAAAACGATAAATCTAACGTAAGGCTAGATCTACGAAAAGTTCACAACAATTTCCAGTGTAGAAATCGTTGTGAGAAAATAAACGGTTGAATGAAAGCAGAATAAAGAAAAGCGGTTCGCGGTACAATTTCGGCAGCACTTCGTTGGCAGGAAATCGGACCCTTTGGAAGTGAGATAGCAGGTCCTATTTATAGGAGAGGTTTTGCTGTGACGTTGCGTGAAAAGAGGAACTTTTTGCAGACTGGGCGTGGAGACGTGCGTCTCCGTTTCTTCAGGAGGCAGCTTGACTGACTTGAGACGTGCGTCTCAAGTGGAGAAGATGTAGGAACATGGAGACGTGCGTCTCCCTTTGCTGACGTGGCATAGAGGACGTGGAGACGTGCGTCTCCACTTGCTGGGCAGGTTTGGGCCACGCGCCTTTGGTTCCATGGTGGGCTGAATATCTCTTTTGGGCCTTTTGGGTCCTAATTGCACCCCTCTTTCGCTTCAGCACTCCTTTTTCGTCTTTTAGGCATAAATATCAGTCATTTAAGCTCTATTTTCTTTCCTTTTCGCAAATAGTCGTAATTGAAATGTAAAACCTGAAACAAAGCAAATACTCGCGTAATATCATAATAAATTAACATAATAAATGGAAAATGCTATAAATATCTATGGATTTCAAGCTAAATATACGATATAAAATCGTGTTATCATGTAGGGAAGTCAAATTTGAAGCGGAAATCTGGATTGAAAGGGACCCCAATTAGCTTCTTATGCGGAACCATGAAATGTATGATGATATGAAGGCAATGTTTCATTTCCGAGGAATCCTAAAGTCTTTTCACACATTCTTTCTTTTATCCTTTTTGAAACAAAAGCTTTCTTTTTTATAGAATATCTTTTCTTTTCTTTTTCCTTTTGTTCCCCTTTTTTTTTTTTGGAAATAGACTTTAGGATCCCCCACAAGTGAAGTGGATAAAGCAATGATGTTATGCAATGCAAAAGCATGGGATCAAGGTCCATATAATCTTAGTAACCACCGCACAATCCTCTGAATAACTGATGTGAAACCTCTGCACAGGCCGAATGTCACAGGATCAAAGGTTCGACGCCTTTTTGAATACCAGAATATCAAGCGCCATGAGAACGGACCAAATAAAGGCCCGACCTCAAATATGAAGAAGCAATGGTATGTAGGAGCCAAGGTTTCCTGTCCCACCCCAATCTCACGGGTATGAATTCTAGACACGGACAAGTGGTCCCTAATGGTCACTAGGGTCTACAATTCCCATGGGGTACAAAGTGTTTGAGGCAACAAGCGTGCCAGACACAGTGTTCCATGAAAGAACCTCGCCTAGTTGTGGTACCCCATGTTGAACTCGATCGTAGCAAGGGCCACGGGAGTCAACATGAGCAGCTACGCTAACCCTATGTGTCACTGGCCTGGGTAGTGGGCCTTTTACCTCATACAAACCCCCCACCTGCAAAACAGAACAGAAGACCCCAGGGAACACAAAATATAATCCATATGCATGATGTGCAAACAGAAGTAAACATGATATGCAGGCAAAGAATAAGCATGCAAACATATATACAAGGTATAGACATAAAACAAGTAAACACCCAGTAAATAAACAAACAAACGCAGGCTAGGATCGACTCGCTAAGAATGGACCCGCAATAGGTCTAGCAACATCCCCAGCAGAGTCGCCAGTTGTCGCACGCTCGTGAAAAATGAACAGAGTCGCCACCAATATATTTATCCCATAAGGGAAAGGAATATCAGAAAACCTAACAAAGGAAGGAATAGGGTCTTGCGACCAGAGAATCAAGGTACGGGAGTCGGTTACGCAAGGGGAAGGTATTAGCACCCCTCACGCCCATCGTACTCGATGGTATCCACCTATGTTTGTTTCTATCTAAAGGGTGTGTACTATGTCTATGTCTATATGCGAATGAATGCAAAAGAAATACGGGGAAAAAAAGGAATTATTTACAAGTGTGCTCGTTCAAGCCCCGCGACTTGATGCCTACGTATCCTTTTCAGGAATCAGAGCGCCGTAGTTCAGCTAAAGATTTTCTGTTTGTTTTTGTGTTTTTTAGTTGGGCGGAGTTAACGTTCGCGCTCTTGCATAAGGGATCGACCTAGGATGCAATGGAGCGGAAATAACGGTGCCCTTAAGAAAAGAGATGAGAGAGAGATTTTGAGTGTTTCGAGGAAATCCCTAAAGCAAGGGAAACTCGAGTTACTCTTTGGTTTGTGTTTTTTAGAATTTGGGAACTTACGCCCGAATGGAACCCTAAAGCAAGGGAAATCCAGGCACTCGAATGATTCCCTAAAGCAAGGGAGATCCAAGCTTCCATTCCCTTTTTAATGATTTTCACTTTGATTATTAGTGTTTTAAGTATTTTCTTTGTATTTTTTAAGGGGATTTTATTTCAAGTATTTATTAGATGTTTTATGGTTGTAAAAGAAAAAGAAACTAGCCTAAGTAAACTAGCCTAATATGAATGGGAATTTCTACCTAATATTATCATGGTTTCTACCTAAGGTTAGGAATAAAAGAAACATGAAAAATAAAGCACTAAGTAGAATATTGAAAATAGCATAAGAGCATAAAAAAGACCAAGTAGAAAATATAGCACAAAAGTGGACTAAAAATACTACTATTTTTTATTGATTTTTATGAAGGAATTTAAATGTCAAAAATTACTAAAAAATCTAACAAAATGTTAAAAAGTTTTATTGATTTTTATTGCTATTTTTTTACTACCTAAAAAAGCATACAAAACTATATGAAAAAGAACCTAAAACTAATATGAAGATATGTACACAGGGGGGTGCAAAATTAAAATAGGGGTGCATGCATGAAACTGGGCGCAGGGCCCATGGGAGTTAAGCCCAACAGAATTTTGTAGCAAACTAGAAAAAGAGAAATGGAGTGTGCATGGGCCCGGTGGGGGTGTGAAAGCAAATCGTGGCCCAAGTTCAGCTTATTGTGTTTTGATTTTCTTGCAACGAAAAACAGCATGGGCTTCGTGGGTATGTGGTTAATAACTATAGCCCAAGCTTATTTATGGAATTAGATTTTATAACAAAAATAAAAATGAAAAATAAAAAAAAAAAAACAGAAAAGGGATTAGGGTTACTCTGATTTGTGACCATTGAGCTTTTCTTCTCCCTCTCACGGACGAACGGCGCCGGTGACTCATCTTCTCCGATCGATTGTCGCCGCCATTAATCCTCGCAGACGAACAACACTCTCATCTTAGCCCTCTCTCTCAATCGTTCTCAAATCACCTCTTCGGTTCTCTTCTTGCTGCAAATGAGATTGCGATAGCGATGATGGCGATCGAAGAAGGTGTCGCAACGAAAGTCAAATAGAGATTGATTCAATGACGCTGCGAAGTCGAAGATCCTCGTGGAATCTTGATGCGTGGCTGATTGCTTTGGTCACAAGGAGATGAAAGTTATCGCGCGCAGAGAAGATTGAAGGTGATGATCGAAATCGTTGCTCAATGAGGTTGCAGAGTTGCTGAAGATTCTTTGTGTAAGTTCTTGCTTCTTCGACCTCTTATTCTGTTCTTCTTCTCGAATTCTTCTTTTTCTTTGAGTTTTCTGTTGAGCCGTGTTTTCGTCGTAGTGATTGTTGAGCGTTATGAATTGAGAGCGGAGAGACTCTGGAGTGATGGCTGAGCTCAATTGATAAGAGCTTCAGATGTTGAAGCTCTATCAATGGTGGATCGGCGAGCTTTTGGTGGAGGTAAGGGAGAGAGATGAACGATGAAGAAGGTGATGGAGTTGCAGAGATGAAGATGATGATAGGTTGGATGTGAGAAAATGGTGGAAGAAATGGAGTGAAGTGAAGGGAATGGCGTGAGAGAGTGATGAAGAGTGAAAATGGTGTGTGGATCGAGAGAGAGAATCTGAAGGTGATGATTGGATTATATAGAGGTTGAAGGAGAGGATATCAGTTAGATGAGAGGTGAAATCTCAGCCATAGGATTGAGTGAGTTCGGTTAGAGAATGGAAGGTGAGGATTAAGTTGGTTTTTAGGGAGAGGAAGTTAGTTATGAATCTGTTATAGAGGTTGGGAGTTAGTTAGTGAGCTAATAACTGATTCAGTTATTTCAGTTTTTGACAGTTACATGGTAATTAGAAAATTAAGAGTCTGTTACTTGTTTTTCTGTTGAAATTTGTTTGTTGCATTTAGTCGAATGAAGTAGAGTCCTGGTAGCTTAGTTAAATGACCAATGCCCTTGTTTTTTTGTGATGCCTTTTTATGACAAACTGTATTTGAAATGGTGCAACAGATTTCCAACTTGAATATCATGTATTGAATGGGTGAAGTGCTACATAACCTTCCTTGTTATTGTAATAGTCTGAATTTATCATATTGGTCTCGTTTGTATGGCTCTGTTGCAGGGTTGCTTGGTTACGTGAGCTGACACAAGCGTGTGATAGAAACCTTTGCACTCAATCTCATTTTCGGTCTTGATTTAACTCTGAATTTTGAATTCAACTTTGTAGAAATAGGCTGCTTTGTGCTTTATTTTTCTGAATTTGGCTTGGACTGGTTATGAATGTTAACTGCTTGTATCGACTTAACGGTTTACGTTTTGGCTCTGTGATGACAGGTTTAGGACTGTTGCCGAACTAACTGGTTGGGCTTTGAATGGTTTAAACTGAATGTGGCTTGAAATTGGTATAGGCCGGACCGAATGCTCATGTTGTTTTCTTTTGTGTAAGGCTCTTTCCTTCTGGTTTTGATAATGTGCAACAAGTTTGAAATTGTAAACATGATGATATTTTCTTTTGATTGCTGCTACTGTTAACTTGTTGAGTTGTTAGGTGTTAGTGGTTTGAGGTGCGAGCTGATTATTTGTAAAAGGTTAAGGTTGGTTAGGTTCAAGATAGTTAGAAAGTTAGATTCTGTTTTGAAGGTTGCAAAAACAGTTAGGGGTTGGTTTGAAATCAATTGATGAATTAGTGATAGGTTGTAGGTTAAAATGCTAGAATTTTCTGTGATGGTGGATTTGTATCGAGTCGGCATTTGTATCTATCTGAGCTGGTTTTTGAATGGTGCTGGTTTTTTTTTATTTGATTTGCAGGTATGAAGAAATGAAGATGGATGCAGGTGTGAATTGTGTTGGTGATCGGTTTTTGTGATTGGCTGGTGATGATGCAGGTCAGGAGCAAGCTTTAGACAAAGGTATGGACTTGAAACTGACTTGAATTCTATGCTGGCTGCTCCTTTTTTGAATGAAAACAAGTTGGTGACTTGTGTCACAATGCTGTATGAGTTTGGCAAGTATAAAAACTGATGGAAGCTTGCTGTCTTTTTAATGGCATGTATGTGGACTTGAATTGAATGTGATATGATCTTTCTCAAGTATTGTAGTTTAGAAGAAAGAGTACTTTTTTGTGTGTGTAATTTTCTAAACATTTTGTGATGTCAAGAACAGTAAGTGTTGTAATGGAATGTAGGGTTACGTTTGTTTAGGCTCTATATGTGACTGTTTGGATTTTATGCAGGTTTGATGGCATGGAAATCTACAAACTTGGCATTAGCTCATGAAGGGCAAGGTTTGTGAGTCATGGGAACTTAAGGCTTGGTTATTAAAACTCGAAGACGGGACAAGGATGGAGCTAAGGCTTGGTTGCGAGACAACTTTTTGTATTTAAATGGTGTAATGTGCAATTGTATTTTTGTAATGGAAATTGTATAGTCTTGAGATATTTGAAGTGTTATGGAATGTATTTTGAACTTTTTGTAATGATCCTTCATAGTGAAATTGGACTATAATATCTCGGGTCACACTTGCAAAACTTGGATGAACTTTGAAATGACATGAAAGCCCAAAGAGTGATGTGTCATGGACTTGGGATGAATAGCTTTATTGTTTAATTTCTAAGTCTTTTCCAACTTTTCCTTCAATTTTGCAATATGAACTTCTGAAGCTCTTTCTCCACTACTTGCACTGGCAGCACAATCCACCAATAATTTGTAGTGGAAGAAACACTTGAATGAGCCAGTCTTACTAGGGGGAGCCCACTTATCCCATGCCTTTCAAAAGACTAAACCGACCACAATCCTTGAATAAGTACCCGATACCTTTTTTTTTTGAGAGATAAAACTTTGTGCCAAACCCATGTGAGATCCCAATTTGCTCCATGATCATTGATCCCATGCTTTTAGATGTTTTAGTTAATGAATGCATGATATGTTAGATGACCTAATGGAAAGTATGTACATGAATGCAAAGCCTAAGCCAGTTAGAAATAAAGGGGTAGGACAAATTTGGGGTATGACAGCTGCCCCTATTTAATCGTCTTATACTCGAAGGTGAGATTGGCGTTAGCCTTTCGAACATTCGAGGTAGAAGAAGATTAAATACCGAAGTACCAAAAATTTGTCCTAAAGAGAAGATGGTGTAAGTGTTATTCTTATTTTTGTTTTGATATCTGCTGGGGAAAGAGAATTGTTGTTTTTTTTTCTTTTTTCTGGTGGAGAAGTTACAGTGAGTAGTGGTCGAATGGTGATAGCTTGTAACGTGGTAACGGTGCCAATACAGGTTTTCGAATAGGGTGGTTGTATGAAACAAAGACTGAAAGGAAAAGATCTTGTGCGACCTATGACTCAACATCGGGGTGAGAAATAACAAACTCACGACTCAGGAGAATTGAAAAAGACGAGGATAAGGTCGTCAGACCTACGATCCATGACTCAAAACCAGGGTAAGATCAACGGACCTACGACCCACAAGAATTGAAAAATACAAGGATAAGGTCGACAGACCTACGATCCATGACTCGAAACTAGGGTAAGATCAACGGACCTACGACCCCCAAGAATGAAAAAGATGAGGATAAGGTCGACAGACCTACGATCCACAGGAAATGAAAAAGATGAGGATAAGGTCAACGGACCTACGATCCACAAGAATTGAAAGAGATGGATAAACATCAACACTGGGGTTGGAGGACATCAACGCGGAGGTTGGAGCATATCAACACTGAGGTTAGGGGACATCAACACTGAGGTTGTGAAAGGAAAGGCGTCGACACTGAGGTCGAGGACATCAACACTGAGGTTGGGAATGACGATTGGCATCGACACAGAGGTCGGTGAAGGAATGATAGGTATCAATACTGAGGTTGGACAAGAAAAGGATAGACATCAACACTGAGGTTGAAAAAGAAAGGTATCGACACTGAGGTCAAGGGAAGAAAGAATTAATATCAACACTGAGGTTGGGGATTGGGAATTAGTTTTGAAATGGTTTGCCAGGATGGAAGGCAAAGGATACACAACACGGGGGTTGGATCTAAATTTTTTTCCGTACGAGGGAAGAGATCACAGAGACTAGTGACGACTAGACTCGATCAAAAGACATCAGTAAACATTGGAGGATTACGGAGATGTTGATGCTTGCGGAGCATAAGAATTACATTAATCCCTCAGGCCAGAGGCGGGGTATAACTCTTCAAGAGCGGCAATCGTTCGAATTGCCACACACCAAGTATGGTTATTCAAATGATTGAAAAATGAGATGGGTTGAATGCCCACCCTCATTCACACTCTAATCTTCACGCAGCACACGGGAAATAACCTCGGAGACAACGATTCTGACGAAGAAAGACATTGTATCCGATCCACATTGGGGAGAAAATAAGACTTCTTTTGGAGATTAAGGATATCAGATATCGGCACCGTGGCATAAGGAGATTTGCAATGTAGTAGCAGATATCAATCGGAGTTTGTAAGGACAACTTTTTATGTGGGGAAGTGTCGTCGTCTTGATTGGGTGCTGATTTGTACTATCTGGCTTATGCTTTATATGCATGTTTGAATTTTTCTGTGGCGTAATGATCCGCTTTGACGGATATGCTATGCTTTTGAGGATGCAATGTTATATGCTGTGAACACTATATGTAGAGTGCCAAATAAAGGCATTAGTGAGGTAGACACCAGGGAGAATCCCCTTAATGTTAAGGACCATGTGGAGGTGCCAATAAATGTTGGACCTTGACTTGTAAGATGCCCCTTCTGGTTGTTGGCTTGTAGAGTGTAGAATGACTTCTGACCTCTCACCATGTGCCACTGCTCGGAGGATTTTTAGCTTGAGGAGATTCCCTCGATTCACCATGTTGGGGATGAGAGATCCAGATAAGGAGCCTTGATTAGGGAAGTGGAACGACTCCTAGGAGAAATAATGTCAAATCTCGACGTAACTGCCCCAGATTGGTTGATTTTGAGAGAGATTCCTTGACATGGTTGCCCCAGATTGATCAAAGCTTGAAGAGATTTATCGACATGATTTCCCCAGATATGCTGAATTTGAGAGGTCAAACCTCGACTTAATTGCCCCTGATTAGGTACATCTGACTAGAATCCTCAAGCTTTCTTTGTTTTGAAGTCAAACAAACGTGGAAACAACTTCACCACGCTCGACGGAGTCTTTAAACTCTTCCCCTCAAGGTAATCAAAGAAAGCATTAATTGTTCATGCCCAACGGAGTTTTTAGAGAATCTGCCCCTTGATGGTCAACATTTGAAATGATTAGCTTTTACTCCTCGGAGTTCTCAAGTCTCTTGTATTTTGATATGATCAAGTTGCTCACTGATTCTCATCCTTGAAAATTTCCTTGATGTTAAGCACATATTTTGCATGCAAAAGAATGTTAATTCTAAGAACGATATTTCTAATGCAAAGCCTATGTTAGTCTTGAAGTTGTAAAACTTTTTATGAAATATGGTTGCGACCTTTTGTGACTGAATCACTAGTTGACACAACCTCGATTTTTTGCATATGGAAGATAAAGCAAACGTACGATACCAACATGGATATGAGTCTCGCTTCATTGGGAGTCAGTTAAACGCTATCTCATCGGAGTGCGCTTTCAAAATAAACCCTACTTCAATTAGGACTTTTAAGGGTTGTAATTTGGCCGGGTTGACGGTTTTTAGAAAACAAAGGTTTTTTAGGCTCAAAATTATTTGTACCCACCCCCTTCGTGATGTTCTCCATTCCTATGTTCAGTTAACTCGACACGAGTGTTCATCCCTCACAAGGAATTTGAAATGGTTGAGGAATCAATAAGGTTCTTTGGACATGGCGGTCGCTCACCTTTTATTCTTCTGATTCATTGTCACACGACTTTGTTCTTGCTTGGCAATTTCATCGTCTTTTTTTTATGCTTCTTTTGCCATTTTTCTTTTCATCCTTTTTTATTTTCATTATTTTTTCGCCATTTTTTTTTGCTATTTTTTGAACAAGTCGTGTGACCTCGCATTATCTTTGATTCGTTGGGGGTGATTACGACTGCCTAACTCCTTTGATTTGATGAAAGATTACCATTGTGGTATCGTCATCTCTTGATCTCTTGATGGAATAAGGATAATCATTGCGGTTTTGACATTCCTCAACCTTTTGGAGGATAACCATTGTTGTATCCTTAGATGCATCCCCTTTTGGTGAGTTTTGAACACTCGATCAAGTTAAATGAACACTACCCTTCCCCAAGGTTAAAATAAGGGTTTTTTATGATTAGAAAAGAAACTCCTACTTCAAGGCCCAAAGGGGTTAACGAGGGTCTATCTCCCTTATATCTCCAGTGTTTGGGGATTTGAAATAATGCCTGTACATCCTCAGTAGGGTTTTATTCAAAAACACATGGTTAGAGATTTTGCATTTTTATTTTCATCATTCTCCCTCTGCTTTTTGCCTAAGCAAGAGATTAGTAAAGTTGGTATCGTAATGCCAAAAACATTTTATGAGTGAAAACGAATGGGTTTCTTCAAGACAAACATAAACAATGTATTTTATTTTCATTCAGAAATTAACAAGTTTTTACATGCTATAAATGCTTAAACAAACAATGAAATGTTACAAATGAGAATGCAATAAAGAAACTAAATGAATGCCATTGTTGAGGAGACTTGACTCCGTCTGGACTTATTGATCTTGAATACTTTTTGCAGTTCTTTCCAAACACTTCAGATTACTCCAAAAGAGAACTCCGACGAAGTCACCCATGAGTCGTAAACTTTGGTCTTGCTTTAGGGATTCGAGCAATGCGAGTGATGCAATGCTCAAGATAAGAGTACGTCTTGCTTATCCCTCGTGCGGGAGCCCCAAGCATAGTTGCTAGAGTAGTAATCGCCATCATAAATGGGAAGAATCTTGTATGGTCATCAACTCAAGAGAGCCACTTGTGGTGAAGAAGACCCAATACTAGAATCTTAACCAATTGAAGTTCCAACAAACGGGGAAGCAACTTGAGAATGAGAAGCATTGTGTAGAACACTCTTGATTACCACATGGAAGAAGATTCTGACGAAATCACCTAGGAATTTGTAGTGCTTTAAGGGATTCGAGCAATGCAAATGGCGCAATGCTCAAGATAGACCAGGTCTTGCTTATCCCTCGATCGGGAGCCCCATGAACCCTTCAATTTATGTGAAGACCATTTGGAGTGAATGATATCGCTTTGGAGTCAATGAGATCTTGGACTTTGTGTTTCAAAACATTACAATCCTCAGTTGAATGTCCAGATGTCCCTGAATGGTACTCGCACTTTGCATTTAAGTCATATCCTTGAGGAATCGGTGTTGGAGGGGGCTTAGCCTCCCTTAGTTCGACCAAGGATTCATTGAGTAAATGAGAGAGCAGTTGACTATAAGTCATAGGAATCGAGTCAATCTTTCTTGGTGGTCTTCTCGGCCTTCGTGGACCTTGTTGTTGGTAATTTTGGTGATAGTTAAGAACATGAACCTGAGGATAAGCAGGGAGTTCCTCTTCTCCATTCTCTGAAGTCGCATTTGTTTCACTTTTCTCTTCTTCAGTAAATTCAGAAGCATTGGCCATATCCTGGATTTTACCCATCCTTAAGGCGTTTTCAATTCGTTCCCCTACGACAACCAAACTTGAGAATTCGGAGGAAGCGCATCCAATCATCATGTTCAGATAAGGATCTTTCAGAGTATTCATGAACATGTCTACAAGCTCTCGTTCCAAAAGGGGAGGTTCGACTCTGGAAGCTAATTCTCTCCATCTTTGTGCATACTCTTTAAAAGACTCATCAACCTTCTGAGTTAAACTTTGGAGTTGTAGTCTAGTAGGAGCCATGTCACTGTTGTACTTGTAATGCTTGAGAAAAGCCTCTGCTAGTTCATCCCAAGTGCGAACATGGGTTCGTTCAAGACGCGTATACCATTCAAGGGATGCCCCACTTAGGCTATCCTGAAAGAAGTGCATTAGAAGCTTATCATTTTCTGCATACGGATCCATCTTGTTGCAAAATGCCTTGATGTGACTCATCGGACAAGTGGTACCATTGTATTTCTCAAAACTGGGAACCTTGAACTTAGCAGGAATCTTGATATCAGGCACTAGGCACAAATCAATAGCATTTAATCCTGAGGAGCTTCGACCTTCTAAAGCCTTCAATCTTTCTTCCAAGAGATGAAATTTCCTCTCATTTTCCTCAATTGGGAACTTGAAAGCTTCGAGTTCAGAATCGTTCTCATGATGTGAATCCTCCTTATTTGGAACTTCCACGAGCACAGGTTTTGATCCTCCATTAGCAACAGTAGTCGGAGTACTATTAGCCAATTTAGCAACACTTTGTCTTAGCTCTTCTTGCCCTTGAACAACAACATGGAGAGTCTCAAAGAGTTGGGTCATCCTTTCCCCCATAGTATCCAAGTCCTTACGAAGCTCAGCCTGATTATGCTCAAGACGGTCCATGATTCTCTTCTGATTAATCCTCGTATGCTACAGATGTAGGGAAGTCAAATTTGAAGCGGAAATCTGGATTGAAAGGGACCCCAATTAGCTTCTTATGCGGAACCATGGAATGTATGATGATATGAAGGCAATGTTTCATTTCCGAGGAATCCTAAAGTCTTTTCACACATTCTTTCTTTTATCCTTTTTGAAACCAAAGCTTTCTTTTTTATAGAATATCTTTTCTTTTCTTTTTCCTTTTGTTCCCCTTTTTTTTTTTTGGAAATAGACTTTAGGATCCCCCACAAGTGAAGTGGATAAAGCAATGATGTTATGCAATGCAAAAGCATGGGATCAAGGTCCATATAATCTTAGTAACCACTGCACAATCCTCTGAATAACTGATGTGAAACCTCTGCACAGGCCGAATGTCACAGGATCAAAGGTTCGACGCCTTTTTGAATACCAGAATATCAAGCGCCATGAGAACGGACCAAATAAAGGCCCGACCTCAAATATGAAGAAGCAATGGTATGTAGGAGCCAAGGTTTCCTGTCCCACCCCAATCTCACGGGTATGAATTCTAGACACGGACAAGTGGTCCCTAATGGTCACTAGGGTCTACAGTTCCCATGGGGTACAAAGTGTTTGAGGCAACAAGCGTGCCAGACACAGTGTTCCATGAAAGAACCTCGCCCAGTTGTGGTACCCCATGTTGAACTCGATCGTAGCAAGGGCCACGGGAGTCAACATGAGCATCCACGCTAATCCTATGTGTCACTGGCCTGGGTAGTGGGCCTTTTACCTCATACAAACCCCCCACCTGCAAAACAGAACAGAAGACCCCAGGGAACACGAATATAATCCATATGCATGATGTTCAAACAGAAGTAAACATGATATGCAGGCAAAGAATAAGCATGCAAACATATATACAAGGTATAGACATAAAACAAGTAAACACCCAGTAAATAAACAAACAAACGCAGGCTAGGATCGACTCGCTGAGAATGGACCCGCAATAGGTCTAGCAACATCCCCAGCAGAGTCGCCAGTTGTCGCACGCTCGTGAAAAATGAACAGAGTCGCCACCAATATATTTATCCCATAAGGGAAAGGAATATCAGAAAACCTAACAAAGGAAGGAATAGGGTCTTGCGACCAGAGAATCAAGGTACGGGAGTCGGTTACGCAAGGGGAAGGTATTAGCACCCCTCACGCCCATCGTACTCGATGGTATCCACCTATGTTTGTTTCTATCTAAAGGGTGTGTACTATGTCTATGTCTATATGCGAATGAATGCAAAAGAAATACGGGGAAAAAAAGGAATTATTTACAAGTGTGCTCGTTCAAGCCCCGCGACTTGATGCCTACGTATCCTTTTCAGGAATCAGAGCGCCGTAGTTCAGCTAAAGATTTTCTGTTTGTTTTTGTGTTTTTTAGTTGGGCGGAGTTAACGTTCGCGCTCTTGCATAAGGGATCGACCTAGGATGCAATGGAGCGGAAATAACGGTGCCCTTAAGAAAAGAGATGAGAGAGAGATTTTGAGTGTTTCGAGGAAATCCCTAAAGCAAGGGAAACTCGAGTTACTCTTTGGTTTGTGTTTTTTAGAATTTGGGAACTTACGCCCGAATGGAACCCTAAAGCAAGGGAAATCCAGGCACTTGAATGATTCCCTAAAGCAAGGGAGATCCAAGCTTCCATTCCCTTTTTAATGATTTTCACTTTGATTATTAGTGTTTTAAGTATTTTCTTTGTATTTTTTAAGGGGATTTTATTTCAAGTATTTATTAGATGTTTTATGGTTGTAAAAGAAAAAGAAACTAGCCTAAGTAAACTAGCCTAATATGAATGGGAATTTCTACCTAATATTATCATGGTTTCTACCTAAGGTTAGGAATAAAAGAAACATGAAAAATAAAGCACTAAGTAGAATATTGAAAATAGCATAAGAGCATAAAAAAGACCAAGTAGAAAATATAGCACAAAAGTGGACTAAAAATACTACTATTTTTTATTGATTTTTATGAAGGAATTTAAATGTCAAAAATTACTAAAAAATCTAACAAAATGTTAAAAAGTTTTATTGATTTTTATTGCTATTTTTTTACTACCTAAAAAAGCATACAAAACTATATGAAAAAGAACCTAAAACTAATATGAAGATATGTACACAGGGGGGTGCAAAATTAAAATAGGGGTGCATGCATGAAACTGGGCGCAGGGCCCATGGGAGTTAAGCCCAACAGAATTTTGTAGCAAACCAGAAAAAGAGAAATGGAGTGTGCATGGGCCCCGTGGGGGTGTGAAAGCAAATCGTGGCCCAAGTTCAGCTTATTGTGTTTTGATTTTCTTGCAACGAAAAACAGCATGGGCTTCGTGGGTATGTGGTTAATAACTATAGCCCAAGCTTATTTATGGAATTAGATTTTATAACAAAAATAAAAATGAAAAATAAAAAAAAAAAAACAGAAAAGGGATTAGGGTTACTCTGATTTGTGACCATTGAGCTTTTCTTCTCCCTCTCACGGACGAACGGCGCCGGTGACTCATCTTCTCCGATCGATTGTCGCCGCCATTAATCCTCGCAGACGAACAACACTCTCATCTTAGCCCTCTCTCTCAATCGTTCTCAAATCACCTCTTCGGTTCTCTTCTTGCTGCAAATGAGATTGCGATAGCGATGATGGCGATCGAAGAAGGTGTCGCAACGAAAGTCAAATAGAGATTGATTCAATGACGCTGCGAAGTCGAAGATCCTCGTGGAATCTTGATGCGTGGCTGATTGCTTTGGTCGCGAGGAGATGAAAGTTATCGCGCGCAGAGAAGATTGAAGGTGATGATCGAAATCGTTGCTCAATGAGGTTGCAGAGTTGCTGAAGATTCTTTGTGTAAGTTCTTGCTTCTTCGACCTCTTATTCTGTTCTTCTTCTCGAATTCTTCTTTTTCTTTGAGTTTTCTGTTGAGCCGTGTTTTCGTCGTAGTGATTGTTGAGCGTTATGAATTGAGAGCGGAGAGACTCTGGAGTGATGGCTGAGCTCAATTGATAAGAGCTTCAGATGTTGAAGCTCTATCAATGGTGGATCGGCGAGCTTTTGGTGGAGGTAAGGGAGAGAGATGAACGATGAAGAAGGTGATGGAGTTGCAGAGATGAAGATGATGATAGGTTGGATGTGAGAAAATGGTGGAAGAAATGGAGTGAAGTGAAGGGAATGGCGTGAGAGAGTGATGAAGAGTGAAAATGGTGTGTGGATCGAGAGAGAGAATCTGAAGGTGATGATTGGATTATATAGAGGTTGAAGGAGAGGATATCAGTTAGATGAGAGGTGAAATCTCAGCCATAGGATTGAGTGAGTTCGGTTAGAGAATGGAAGGTGAGGATTAAGTTGGTTTTTAGGGAGAGGAAGTTAGTTATGAATCTGTTATAGAGGTTGGGAGTTAGTTAGTGAGCTAATAACTGATTCAGTTATTTCAGTTTTTGACAGTTACATGGTATTTAGAAAATTAAGAGTCTGTTACTTGTTTTTCTGTTGAAATTTGTTTGTTGCATTTAGTCGAATGAAGTAGAGTCCTGGTAGCTTAGTTAAATGACCAATGCCCTTGTTTTTTTGTGATGCCTTTTTATGACAAACTGTATTTGAAATGGTGCAACAGATTTCCAACTTGAATATCATGTATTGAATGGGTGAAGTGCTGCATAACCTTCCTTGTTACTGTAATAGCCTGAATTTATCATATTGGTCTCGTTTGTATGGCTCTGTTGCAGGGTTGCTTGGTTACGTGAGCTGACACAAGCGTGTGATAGAAACCTTTGCACTCAATCTCATTTTCGGTCTTGATTTAACTCTGAATTTTGAATTCAACTTTGTAGAAATAGGCTGCTTTGTGCTTTATTTTTCTGAATTTGGCTTGGACTGGTTATGAATGTTAACTGCTTGTATCGACTTAACGGTTTACGTTTTGGCTCTGTGATGACAGGTTTAGGACTGTTGCCGAACTAACTGGTTGGGCTTTGAATGGTGTAAACTGAATGTGGCTTGGAATTGGTATAGGCCGGACCGAATGCTCATGTTGTTTTCTTTTGTGTAAGGCTCTTTCCTTCTGGTTTTGATAATGTGCAGCAAGTTTGAAATTGTAAACATGATGATATTTTCTTCTGATTGCTGCTACTGTTAACTTGTTGAGTTGTTAGGTGTTAGTGGTTTGAGGCGCGAGCTGATTATTTGTAAAAGGTTAAGGTTGGTTAGGTTCAAGATAGTTAGAAAGTTAGATTCTGTTTTGAAGGTTGCAAAAACAGTTAGGGGTTGGTTTGAAATCAATTGATGAATTAGTGATAGGTTGTAGGTTAAAATGCTAGAATTTTCTGTGATGGTGGATTTGTATCGAGTCGGCATTTGTATCTATCTGAGCTGGTTTTTGAATGGTGCTGGTTTTTTTATTTGATTTGCAGGTATGAAGAAATGAAGATGGATGCAGGTGTGAATTGTGTTGGTGATCGGTTTTTGTGATTGGCTGGTGATGATGCAGGTCAGGAGCAAGCTTTAGACAAAGGTATGGACTTGAAACTGACTTGAATTCTATGCTGGCTGCTCCTTTTTTGAATGAAAACAAGTTGGTGACTTGTGTCACAATGCTGTATGAGTTTGGCAAGTATAAAAACTGATGGAAGCTTGCTGTCTTTTTAATGGCATGTATGTGGACTTGAATTGAATGTGATATGATCTTTCTCAAGTATTGTAGTTTAGAAGAAAGAGTACTTTTTTGTGTGTGTAATTTTCTAAACATTTTGTGATGTCAAGAACAGTAAGTGTTGTAATGGAATGTAGGGTTACGTTTGTTTAGGCTCTATATGTGACTGTTTGGATTTTATGCAGGTTTGATGGCATGGAAATCTACAAACTTGGCATTAGCTCATGAAGGGCAAGGTTTGTGAGTCATGGGAACTTAAGGCTTGGTGATTAAAACTCGAAGACGGGACAAGGATGGAGCTAAGGCTTGGTTGCGAGACAACTTTTTGTATTTACATGGTGTAATGTGCAATTGTATTCTTGTAATGGAAATTGTATAGTCTTGAGATATTTGAAGTGTTATGGAATGTATTTTGAACTTTTTGTAATGATCCTTCATAGTGAAATTGGACTATAATATCTCGGGTCACACTTGCAAAACTTGGATGAACTTTGAAATGACATGAAAGCCCAAAGAGTGATGTGTCATGGACTTGGGATGAATAGCTTTATTGTTTAATTTCTAAGTCTTTTCCAACTTTTCCTTCAATTTTGCAATATGAACTTCTGAAGCTCTTTCTCCACTACTTGCACTGGCAGCACAATCCACCAATAATTTGTAGTGGAAGAAACACTTGAATGAGCCAGTCTTACTAGGGGGAGCCCACTTATCCCATGCCTTTCAAAAGACTAAACCGACCACAATCCTTGAATAAGTACCCGATACCTTTTTTTTTTAGAGATAAAACTTTGTGCCAAACCCATGTGAGATCCCAATTTGCTCCATGATCATTGATCCCATGCTTTTAGATGTTTTAGTTAATGAATGCATGATATGTTAGATGACCTAATGGAAAGTATGTACATGAATGCAAAGCCTAAGCCAGTTAGAAATAAAGGGGTAGGACAAATTTGGGGTATGACAAACATGAGTGTCCATCCCTCACAAGGAATTTTGAAACGGTTGAGGAATCAATGAGGTTTTTCGGACATGGCAGTCGCTCACGTTTTATTCTTCTGATTCATTGTCACACGACCTTGTTCTTGCTTTACTTTCACCATCATTTTCTTTTTATTGCTATATATTTTTTCTCCTTTTTTTTCATTTTTTTTTTGCTTTTTTTTTTTGCTCTTTTTTTTTTGAACAAGTCGTGTGAACTCGCATTGTCTTTGATTCGTTGGAAGTGATTGCGACTGCCTCATTCCATGATTGATGAAGGATTACCATTGTGGTATCGTCATCTTTTGTCCTCTTGGTAGGTGAAGGATAACCATCGCGGTTTTGACTTTCCTCAACCTTTTGAATGATAACCATTGTTGTATCCTTAGATGCATATCCTTTATGAGTTTTGAAGACTCGGTCAGATTAACTGAACACTACCTTGTCCCAGGGTTAAGATTAAGGTTTTTTTTTTATCAGAAAAGAAACTCCTACTTCAAGGCTCAAAGGGGTTAACAAGGGTCTATCTCCCTTATATCTCCGGTGTTTGGGGATTTGAAACAATGCCTGTACATCCTCAGCAGGGTTTTATTAAAAAACACACAACTAGGGATTTTGCATTTTTTTATCATCATTCTCCCTCCGCTCGTTGCCTAAGCAAGATATCAGTAAAGTTGGTATCGTAATGCCAAAAACTTTTTTTTTTGAGTGAAAACGAATGGATTACTTCAAGACAAACATAAACTATGCATTATGATTTTCATTCGAAAATTAACAAGTTTTTTACATGCTAGAAATGCTTAAACAAACAACAAAATGTTAGTAATGAGAATGCAATAAAGATCTAAATGAATGCCCTTGTTGAGGAGACTTGACTCCGTATGGACTTATTGCTCTTGAATGCTTTTTGCAGTTTTGATACCCCATTGTGCATAAACCTCTTGGAGTGAATGAGACTGTTCTGAAATCAACGAGGACTTGAATTCTGCCTTTGAATGTCCTACCACCTTCAGTTGAATGGCTAGGTGCCCCAGCATGGTAGCCACTTAGCAATATCATATGTTCCTTCCACACACTTTAGATTGCTTCCCAGAAGAATGTTCCAACAAAGGCGTACAAGAGTGGTGCATTTTTGCCTTACTTTAGGGATTCGAGCAATGCAAATGATGCAATACTCAAGATAGACAGTGTCTTGCTTATCCCTCGATCGGGAGCCCCAAATATAGATGCTAGAACGGTAACCACCATCATGATTGAAAGAAGCTAGTATGATCATCAAACTCAGGAGAACTATATGTGGTAAGGAAGACCCACAACACAAATCTTAACCAGCTGAAATTCTAACCAGCAGGGAAGTAATTGGGCACATGGAATTAGAATTACATCTCATATTTTTCTTTCTTTGTTGACAAGCAAAGGCCTTCTAAAAATAACATTCCGGGAAGAGATGACCTAAGATATGAAGTAAAAGCCTGAGAATGAGAAATGCCTCTATAGAACACTCTTGATTATCACATGGCAAAAGATTCTGACAAAGTTGCACAAAACTTTGTAATGCTTTAGGGATTCGAGCAATGCGAATGGTGCAGTACTCAAGACCAGAATACGTCTTGCTTATCCCTCAGTCGGGAGCCCCAAATATAGATGCTAGAACAGTAACCACCATCATGACTGAAAGGATATTGCATTATCATCGAACTCAAGAGAGCTATCTGTGGTGAGGAAGACCCAAAACACCAAATGGAATACCATCAATCAGGGATATAACTGAGCACAAGGTATTGAAATTATATCGGTTCATTTCTCATATTCTTTCTTTCTCTATTGACGAGCAAAGGCCACTGAGAAGAAAGTTCCAAGAAGAGATGACCCATGATATGAAATAACAGCTTGAGAGTGAGAAATGCTTTTGCAGAACACTCTTGATTATCACATGGCAAAAGATTCTGATGAAGTCACACAAGAATTTGTAATGCTTTAGGGATTCGAGCAATGCGAATGGCGCAATGCTCAAGATAAGAACATGTCTTGCTTATCCCTCGGTCGGGAGCCCCAAGCAACTTCCACATATGTACAAGAGATGATTACCACTTTGGCTTGCATATCCACATCATCAGGAGCGAGCATGAATGACCCTTGCAATTCTTGAAATCAGACATTAGTCACAAACCAACAACGTTTAAACCAACGGAGTCACAATCTTTTATGGCTTTCAACCTTTTCTCCAAGAGGTGGAACCTTTTTCATTTTCAATAATCGGAAACTTGAAGCCTTCAATTTCCAAATTGCTCTCATGATGGGTTCCCTCCTTAACAGTAATAGGAATCTCAACAGTACTCAGACATTCTGATTCACAAGACCTTCTCTTGGGGTGAAAATAACATTGTCATTTGGCATATAAGGAACTTGTCTCAATTCTTCTTGTCAAAGAGAAAAGGCTTGAATAACCTCTATACACTGATTCATGTCAATCCCCATTTCTATCCTTATCTCATTCAAGTCCTCACGGAGTTATTCCGTTATTAACTTTCAAGCACATAGCGGTGAGAAGTCGATTTTGTTGCTGAAGTCAGTATTTGAGTAGAAAGGCCCCCCATAAGCTTCTATGAAATGCATGATAGTATGAATGCATGTTTCATTTCTAAGGGATCCTAAAGTCTTTTCATCAACTTTTGTTTCTCTTTTATTCTTTTTTTTTGCATATAGTATCTTTTCTTTTTTTTCTTTTCCATCTTTTCTATTTTTCTACTTTTTTTCGTTTCCTCTTTTCTTTTTCTTTTTCTACTTTTCTTTTTTTTTTGGAAATAGACTTTAGGATCCCCCATAAATGAAGTGGATAAAACAATGATGTTATGCGATGCAACAACATGGGATCAAGGTCTATATAATCTTAGTAACCACTGTACAATCCTCTGAATAACTGATATAGGTCGAATGTCATGAGATCAAAGGTCCGGCATAGGTACCACAGAACCATAAGAACAATAGTCACCATCCGAACAGAATAGTCACCAACGATACCTGTCATGTATATCCCTCCCCACTCACAGGTGAATCTAGGTCAAGGTAGGTCAAAAGGTCTCCAACGTTAACAATTCTCCTGAAACACCATCATTGTTGCAAATACATGCCAACAATGGTATCTCATTTGAATCTCAACTGGTCGTGGGTCTCATGATCGCAATCAACAGAACCTGACATTCTGTTGGTGTCATGACTATCCACTCTATCCTAGGTATCCTATGTGTCAACTCTGGCCTGGGTATCGGGCCTTTTACCTCATATAACATCCCACCCAACCTGCAAACAGAGAAAATATGTGGTCCCCACGGGGACCCATAATATAGTCCAGATGCATGCGGAAAGTAAACATGATATGCAAGCAGGAAAATAAACATGATATGCAAGCATATATATATAATATGTAAACATATAAACAAACAAACAAAGAAACACCCAATAAACAAACAAACAAAGGCTAGGATCGACTCGCTAAGAATGGACCAGCACAGGTCTATCACATCCCCAGCAGAGTCGCCAGCTATCGCTACCGCGAAAAATGGATCAGAGTCGCCACTAATATATTTATCCCATCAAGGGAAAGGAATAAAAGGAAACCTAACTCAGAACAAGAACGAGGTCTTTCGACCAGAGAACAGGGCACGGGATTCGGTTACGCAAGGGGAAGGTGTTAGCACCCCTCGCGCCCATCGTACTCGATGGTATCCACCTATGTTTATTTCTATCTAAAGGGTGTCTAATGTCTAAACCTAAATGTGAATGAATGCAAGAGAAATACGGGGAAAAGAAGGAATTATTTACAAGTGTGCTCGCTTAGGCCCCGCGACCCAATGCCTACGTATCCTTTTCAGGAATCAGAGCGACCGTAGTTCGGCTCCATAGTTTCCATTTGTTTTGTGTTTTTTAGTTGAACAGAGGTTAAGGTCACAATCCACGATGCTCGACCTTTGGAGACTTATACGCCTACTTTTGGAAAGGACTTAACTTGTTCTTAAGTTCCTAACAAGGCAAAAGAAAAGAATCTTGGGTTTGTGTTTTTTATGTAACTACATGATGAACAAAACCCAATACAAGGTTTCGCACCACTTCGTCACTTTGTTTTAATTCGAGACTTTATTAAGTGTTTTAAATGTTTTTGGTTGAGTATTTTTTAAGGGAATTTACTTTGCGATTCGAATCACATAAAATGTATAATGACCGAGAAGCAGATTAGGGAATGAATCCCACTCACTTCCATCCCATTATATAATGTTCAAGAAACAGATTAGGGAATGAATCCCACTCATTTCTATCCCATTAATTAATGTTCGAGAAACAGATTAGGGAATGAATCCCACTCATTTCTCTCCCATTAAATAGTGACCGAGAAACAGATTAGGGAATGAATCCCACTCATTTCTATGCCACTAAGTGATTGAGAAACAGATTAGGGAATGAATCCCACTCATTTCTCTATCACTTTCTTAATGTGATTCGAATCTCTATTTGTTAATGTTTTAAAGTTGAAAAGAAAAAAGAATGAACAAAGGGGAACTAACCTATTCTCTAATCTAAGTTATTCTATTCTACAAGTGGCCCTAAGGTTAAGGATAAGGGACCTCTACTTATGTTATCATGCATAGACTACAACCTAAGTTGTTCTATGTGACTAATCTTAATGAAGATTGAAGTCACCACCCTAAGGGAACATGGTAAGCATATAGTAAGAGATAAGAAAAAGCAACAAGCAAGGTAGGTGACTTAATGAAGTCCCTAACCAAGTCTACTCCTAAGAGAGACTACACACAATGAATCCCAAGAGAAAACAATCCACAAAAGGTGGAGGAAGAACAAACAATCGTCGCCTCTTAAACTAACAACAATCAAAGTGTATAAGAAGAGGCAAAGCATGAGGGAGAAGGAAGAAAGCCCTAGGGCAGTAGCAAACCAAGGAAATTAGTGTCCTAAATCAAACACAAAAGCATCATGGCATCACACGAAAATATTCACAAGAGGTTACCAAAGTATCGCATGAATCGTTACTTAACAGTTAGCGAACAAACATCAATTAATCGAAACAAAAAGCAAATGAAAACATGAACAAAGCTTAAAGTCAGTAGCTATTAGTTCATTTATAGGTCCAAGACCTTATACCAATCTATGTTAGTCAATTGGCTTGAAGCAACACAAAGTTCTAACAAAATTAGACAAAACTAGGTCAAAACTAGTTAACAAGTTCAAATGGTGAATGAAGTTAGAAAAATGCAATCAAATGATGGAAGTCAGTAGCTAATAACCTCTAATAGGTGTCTAAACAATCATGGAATCAAGTCACGAAGTTTCATACAAAATTATAGGTCATTTAGACAAGTTATGGTGCAATTGTTAATCAAAAGCAAGTTGTTTACATGTAAGAAAGGAAAATCAAGTAAAATAAGAAAACATGACTTAAAAAAAACCAACTCCAGGTCCAAGGACCTCTAAGCATCCTTAATTATATGTACAAAAGGAACCAACATTATTGCACGAATGCATTTCAATTTGAGGGCACAAACGTCACAATTATCTATTAGAAACGCATGTTAATTGAGTTAAACGAAACTAACCAAATACCAATCAAAACAAAGAATTAGGAATTCATTTTTTACACACAATATCATGGATTAGTCTACAGTGGCCCTACAAAAATTGGTGATTAAATTCTGATCCTAAGGTACTAAACGAAATCAATTTGCAAAATCTATCAAAACCAAGAGAAACATGAACATACCAAAGTAAATGATTTATTAAAAATATCAAACTAATTTCTAAAAATCTACAAAAAATATTACCATTATTTACACACATGGAAGTATCTAAAACATATTTTTATTTATTTTTTATTCAACTGGAAATTGAATTACAAGTCAAAAATTAGAGAAGAAACAATTTCTAATAATTCTCAAAATCTGTCAGCCAGGGGGTGTGTTAGTAAAACAGATCGAACTAGAAATGATGTTATCAGCGCATGGGCCTGATTCTCAGGGGGTATGGAAAATAAATTGCTAAGGCCCATATACGAATCAAAGGGCGTGGCCCACCAATGAACACAAACACATTTCCATTCAGCATGTGGTTATTATCATCAGAAAGTTTGACATTAAAATGTAGCATTGAAAATAAAATACACTTAACAATCAATAGGTCACGGTTCATTAAAGCAGATAAGACAAAAAAACAAAACCATGGCCAATCACGCGCTAACACGTCCCTATGCCAATCATATGAATAAAAACCGGAAATGGAAAATCAACTGAATCAGTCAATGGCAAACTGCCACGTATGCCCGCCGAATGAAACAAAATGAGGCTCACACAGACGCCGGAGCACAGCTCCGGTCGTCTTCTCCGGCAAAGCACCGCCGCCGGACCACCAACACATGCCCAGAAACATGAAACGCGACCACCGTGTTACTCGGTTTTTCGCCCTGAATTCGGACCTGGTGTCCATTTTCCTCAATGACCTCTCTAATTCCATAATCGAAGCCTTTCCTAAAACCCTAATCTAATAAACTTCGCTAAAACATGCGCTAATAGCACCTAAATAAACCTCATGGCAAATAGAACTCAAATACGTAATTGAAACACTAAAAAAAAACATCATCTGACGCGAACTGAATCAAGTTTCAATAATCCAAAATTGAATACAATATGAAACAAGCAACGCCGAAATTAGTGGTGCTAACCCAGCCTCCTTGGCGTGAGGAGCTCACAGATGCATATGCCCTAGTACGTATTGCTAGAATGCTGAGAGAGTTTTAGCTACTTACCTGAATAATCTTGACTCACAAAACCTCCAAGAAAACTCTACTCTTACGTGTCTTTAAGTCTTGATGATGATTACCATGAACTGATGCTGAACCTTGAGAAATGAACGCAATGGAAGCCTCCACTCGATGCGGATAAGGATGGTATCTATCTACGACTGCTTGGTGAAGATGATGATAGAATTTGCAAAAGATTGATGAAGATGGTGATGATTGATGGAGATGGTCACTGAATCTTGTGATAGATAGTGGTGGCTGGTGATTGATCATGGAAGGTTGAAGATTACGGTTGATGATGGAGGAGTTGTTGTTAGGATGATTAGAAACGGTTATGGTGGTTGAGATTTGGAAGAGAAGAGAAGAGTGTGATGGGAGGATGGAGAGAATGGTGAGAGAGAGAAGAGGTTTCTGGAAAATTGAAAAAGGGAGAGCGTGTGTGAGATGTGTAGAGTTTTTTATAGAGAGTGTGTGTGTGTATGGTTGAGTAGCAAATAGCTTGTATCTCTCTCCAAACTTAATGAGTAAGGAGTTGCATATGAAGTAACTTTTCTATTGCTTTTTTACGTGCAGAACTTGTATTAACAATTGGAGTAATGAAATGATGTGAGCTAGGTTGCAAGTTCAAAAATGTCCATGTGAGTTATATGCAACCCGTGTCAAGCTACTGACTTCAAGTGCGTATATCTCATGTCATGTATCATCATATGACTTGCTCTTTGGCTTAATGTGAAGAGGGCATGGAATAAAAGAACTTTGGTGTTGAAAGTGTCAAGAGAAGATGCCTGTAGCTCTCATAAGCTGACTTGGAACTTGGAAGAAAGTCACTGCATGGGGCCTGCAAGCGTGACATGGTTTCTGGCCTGACGAGTTGCTGTGTTGTGACTTGGCCAGGGCATAACTTTAAGACCTCACAAGTGATTACTTTCTCGATCAAATGTTGTGTTCAGGATTTCAATGGAAAGAGGAAATGGAAGAGAACATGTTGACATTCGATTAGACTCAGTGAGACCTTCACAACGCTCTAAAACTGGATTTACATATGGCATACCACGTGTTTATGGATATGCCCGTGCGTGACTTGGAGTTTGACTCATGCCCATGCCACCACATAACTTTGCCATGGAGTGACTTTGGTGACCTATATCTGGCTCCACCCTTATCCAAGTTTCATAATTTTTGTCTTGTTGGATAGAGAGCATAAAGGGGAGAATATTGAAGTCTTGTTTGGTTTCATATCATTCTTGCAACTGTCTAAAATGAGCCTTGTATATGGCACACCACCTGCTTGATGAATTGCCTGCTGCTTGCCAAAGAATTTGCCAGGCAACATGACTTGGACAATTGTGATTCTTCAAACTTGTATCATTCGTAACTCTTGATTCATGCCTTATTTGACAAAACTCCCAACTACAATATTGTAGAGGACCATGAAATGAGCAATTTTGTAGTTGAACTTGTTTTGAAATCGTGCCTTTATCCACGTGTAAATCCACCATGAAGTCAGCTGATCCACTCTTTGAAAATCTTCCAAAATATTTCTAAGTATCAAACTTTCCTCTTTTGGAAATTTCATTTTTCAACTAATTTCCGAAAATGGCAAATTTAACTACATCTTGATTTTATTTTGTTTTGTTGACTTTCTTTGACCGATTTTCCACCAAAAGTCGACATTTGACAGTTGACCGTGACTTTGACCCAAAAGTCATTTTTTTCCTGATTTTTCCGATTCCAGATAAATTTCTCGATTAATCGTGTTCCGATCCCCTTCTCAATCAATTTTCAACCAAAGAAACTTCAATGAATATATCTCTTCGAGACAACCATACTTCACACCCCAAAAAACTCATCTCCCGATTAAATTTTGACGAAAAAGTCAACAGGGTTGACTTTGATCAAAACCCTAATTTGGGCAATCCTGATGAACCTGAAGCTTGTATCCTTTAATCAGAGCTTTGCCTTGGAGAGGATGAAACCCTGACCTCAGGGGAATGCCACTGAAGATGATGCCCGAGACCTCATATCTAATTCTTTTTTTAATCGAGAATTTCCTCAACCTCAGCCTCTTTTTGTAAATTTCTTGAACAGTAATTGTGATGTGGACGAATGTATTAGATGAATGACCTACATGAGGTATGTACACGAATGTGATATGAAAGCCAATTGGATATAAATAAATGGGCAAATTTTGGGGTGCAACAACAATGTAGTGATATATTTTTAAAAGTTCGCAAGTAGGGCTACAGGGGATATGTTCTTGTCAACCCCCATGATATGTCGCCTAAGTCTAACCATCACGCAGTAGGTAGCCCGCCTGGTAAGGGAAACATTGATGATGATGTGTACATATCTTATAGTCACATGTATAAAAATTCTTGAGCACGTTTCCCTAAAAAGTGGGTAGTCAACATCTTCCTCTGTCAAAGTGGAACAATTACTACTTCCCATGAGTCCCCAAATCCATACCGAAAGGCCTCTATAAATACCTCAACTATAGGGTTGAGGGGAACAATTCAGAATACAGACAAAACATCCTAAAAATATAGAGCATTTCACCTCACATATCTTTGTTCTCTCCACACCAAACACGCCTTCAAAATTGGGCCTCCCACCACCGTGAGCTTGCCTTAAACCACTAAAAATCCTAAAAGCATTTGGTCATCCCTACCCGCATAGAGATGTCACACATTTGTATTAATTAACAAATTATATATATATATATATATATATATATATATATATATATATATATATATATATATATATATATATGAAGAGAGATTAAAAATATAAAATAAAAATTGTTATGAAGGTAATCATCTAAAACTATCTAAAAATAAGATTGAACAACAACTAGATTATTATTTTGAGGATGCAAATTTAACAACTACAATAATAATAATAATAATTAATGGTTGCATTTTTTGTTTTTATTTTTGGAGTTAAGTGGTTTTTTTCGAAAGGAGGTTCTAGTAATTCAGGGTTTGGTCAAAAATAGGTAAAATCTTATCAAGAATTTTTTTTTCTCATAATTCAAACTTAAATTTTCTTAAATCATTTATCCTCATTAAGTGAAATTCTTTAAATACTTAAGTTAGAGCTTTGGATACAATTTCACGAAATTCAAGTAAAATTGTTTAACCACTTAAGTTTGAACTTTGAATATGATTTTATGAAATTCAATTAGTTACATATATTGAAAACTTTAGATACATAACAAAAATATTCCACCTACGACATCTGATTAATCAAAGATAAAATTTTGGTTAACTCAATTGAAAAGTAATTAATATATCTCACATTCGAAATTGTGAAATTATGTTTGACCATATAGTAAAACTAATGATATTTTTGTTTACTAATTGAGTTGATAATCTGATTAACTGAATGAACTATATTTTTAAATATGATTAATCAAGTTTCACGGGTATATGAAAATCAATAAAGCAAGACACCCTTCCCTATTCCCCCTTAATTATTCTCCATGCAATAGAAATAAAAAAACCAACAACAATAAAACTTAATTAAAGAAAGTAGAGAAAAAAAGTCTTGAATAGGAAAATAAATGGTTTCATACAAGTCATCATCCTACAAAAGCTATGAACCAATAAAAAATCAAACCTTATTTCCGCTCTATTTAAAAAGTTAACTTATTAACTACTTTCTCTGTCTTTTCTTAATCTCCACCATTCCTTTTAAATTACTTTAAGTTGTAACTGATTTTTCATGCTCCTATATGACAAATGATTGAAAATATTTTCAAATAACTTTTATCTTATTCAATTTAATAATCAAAGAAAATTTTAACTAATAGGTAGATATTTCTACAAAGTACAAATTAATTTAAGAAATGGAGGAAAAATTCAACTTGATTCAAAAAGAAACAAATGGATGTTCCACAAGACTCAGGAAACATGCTCCAACATTTCTTGAGATTAGTAACAGGCCAATTAATATATTTTCTACTTGTAATAAGGATTCAAATTCAAAAGCCATCCCTTTATTATCTCCTCTTATGTTATCTCCACAAATACTATATTTAGATAATACTATACAAACACAAATGATACAAAACAATGGTAATGATGGTAATGCTATTAACAATGAGGTTAGAATATTGAAACATCCAGCTATAGATTCATTTCAAGAGCCTTTATCTTTGTGTAATTTCTTACAAAAACAATGTGTTATTGTGAATAATACGCATTGAGATCTTCAACTAATCTATTGATTTCTTTTAATGTTTAATATGTATTATATTGTAATGTTGTTAGCTTGTTAAATATTAACTTAATTTTTAGTAAGATGTTTCTAAGACGAAGGATGGAGATGATTATGCTCTTCTTCATTATTTCTTTTGAATAAATTATCAATTAATTGCAAATATATTTTGAAAAATATTGTTAAGTTTCAATTATAATTTAAAAATAACTTTTTATATCCTTCAAAATATATCAAACAATACATCTAAGTTTTAGATTCTAATTAGAACGGATATTATGTGATTGAGAAATAAAACATATATTTAAATTTGTTTTCTTTTATTTCACAAACTCTGTATATGAATAAAAATAGCAACAATTCAATATCATTGACAAATATTAACACATTGAATTCTTCTAATAAAAAAATGATAATCAAAGTATTGTAATGCAAGTACTTTGTTGAAAACTACTCCTAACAATACATTCTTTTAAGCAAAGTTATTGTGATTAATTCTTTTTATTTTAAAAAAATATCATATTTCATAAAAATCCATCAATTTGTAAGACAACTAAATTTATAAATTAAAACTAATAAAGTTGAATTCTGTTGGTGAGAGAACTATCAATAAAGAACAATTGCAATTAAATAGGAGAAAATAATTTTTTTACAAAGGTGATAATTACTTCACTATAACCAGCTAATAATAAATTCATGTGAGTTATATTTCACATTTTTCAACAACAACATTATCTTATAATCATTAACTTTTTGTCTTTTTTAGACTAGATGTTCTACAAAACTATAACAACTCTCCCTACAAGAGAATGAAATGGATAGTAAATAAAAATATGATGAATGTGCTAGAAGTATTTATACCTAATGCTCATATGTCACTAAAATAATTTACACCATAAAATAATAAACTCATTTCCTATATATTTGTTTGTGTGTTATAATATCTCAATTTTCTCTTAAGTAATGACTTATAAGTATAATTGTCATTTTAGGTGTGAATCAATGACCAAAATTGGAATAAAATTTATGAGCAAAGTCATTATAGTCGTTTCAATTGGAGATATAAAAAGATAAATTTAGAAGTTTTATCAATTTTTATCCATGGTATGGTTTGAAGGAGCTGAGTAACTCTTGAAGTATAAGGAATAACAACTTGCACAAGTCCAAGACCTTGAAGGAGGAAACTTGAAGAAACTAGTGTAAAATCTGAAGCTTTCACCCTCTCTTTTTCATCCATCATATATCTTATCTTTAAACCACAAATAAGACTTAGGCGGGTTTCTAAACTTAAGTCATGATCATAATTTAGGCTAGTATATTGTTCTTGCATGTTTTAGACCTAGTACTTTGATTTGGTATTTGTGAAACTGTTGTATTTATATGGGATTCATGAGACCATGAATGTACTTAGATAGGGCTTAAGGTTAGGGATGATTATTGTAGGCTTAAAAATGGAATTTTTGTGTGGAAAAGCTGATTTTCTGGTTTTCGGGCTCTATGAATCGTTTTAAGGAACTTTTGAAAAAAGCTATAGAGAATATTTCAACCATGAATCAAATTATAACTAAGCTTAAATCGATTCAAGATGATGTGATTTGAATTCTAGTTGTGATATGATTTATGAAATTTCATGAATCGATTCATCATCCCAAAATTGATCCAGAACCCTTTTTTCCTTCATGTTTTGAATAATTAATAATAAATTTTCATTTTTATGTTCTTGTGTAAAAAATCAGATTCTGAGGAGCTTGCCCTCAGAGGTGAGGAAAGCTTAGGGGACGGATGATTTTGTGACTGACTTTGGGAATTTAGGTACTATAGTGATAGGTATTGACCCAAGATGGTGTCTGGCTTATCCCTCTTGCGGGAGCCCCTTTGTAAGTCTTATTCAGGTCATGGATCAGGCCATGTGTGGTGCCTCTCTCGTGTGTGTTGCAGAGAGAGGTATTGAGAGAGATAGAATGATCAAGAGATCTCGAGATCGTCCCTTTGCCTTTTACCTTTCGCCCTATATATAGAATAGGCCATGCTCATATTGAGTAGCCGTCATCAATGCTCATCGTGACGTAACCGTCCATTAAGACTTATAACGTCTGTAACCGAATCTTAATGGCTTTATAACGCTTGTAACCGCCCATAATGAATGGTAACATCCCAGCTTCCGGTTAAGTACCCGATTCTGCCTACACGCAATTCTCGGCTGATTTACACTTTGTCGGGTAGAGCTTAGTGCTCGGCCAAGTGCATATAACATGCTATATGTCGCGTCCTTATAAATATCCCGAGTCCGGAACTATATATATATATATATATATATATATATATATATATAACTTAAAAATATTATTAATTAATAAATTATTTAAATCAGTATTTTTCACATCATTAATCTTTTTTATCTAGTCATAATTACCACCTATACAAAAGTGGAAGGGGATCAAGTAAATCTTGGGCTTATTTTTTGTTTAGAGCATTTTGCTATATTACACCCTTACAAACTAACTCTACACCCATTTTGACTTTCTAATTTTTATTATCATAGTTTAATTAGATATTTATGGGAGGGGAGGAGATGAAATATTTAATAGTTTATGTGTTTGATTCAAATTTAAGAGGAGGATGAGAGGTAGATGAAGGTGACCAAAATTCCTCCTGAGCCACTTTTAACTTACCCCCGATTTGGAGTGATTCGGAGGGGAGGTGCTCGATTTTACTTATTTATTTAAATATAAATTTAACTTGTTAAAATGTGAAAAGTTCTATTTTGAATAAATTTTATCTTCTTTTTATGTTTCTTGTATTTTTATATCTTTATCTTATTATTATCTATTATTATTATTATTAATTATTATTATTATTATTATTATTATTATTATTATTATTATTATATGTGTTTAAATTTTTTATTTTATTTTATATATTTTATGTTACTTTTTAATTATTGTAATATTTTTCTTTCTAATAATTTTGTTAGATTTTATTATATTCGATAATCTTTTTAAAACTATATATTATAACCATTATGCTTTTATAATTTTTTTTTGATGTTATCGAATTGAATACTTATATTTTGTCAATAAATTTATATTTAAATCATAAATAGAAAATATCGTGAATCTTATGATAAAATTACAAAGATAAAAATGTAAATTAGTTTCAAAATACCTGTCACCCCCTTTTGAACCAAGCATATTTGTAAATAAAATTCCTCCCCTTCCCTTCATATTTTGAACCGAACATATATATAAATAAATCTCTCCCCTCCCTTCCCCTCACCTCCCTCCTCTTGATAATAATTCCTACCTCCCATTGATTGAACCAAACAAACCCTAAGAGTCTGTTTAGTTCTATCGAAAAGAAGGGAGGAGAGGGGTTTTTATCGAAGGGAGGAAAGAAGATGAATTTTATCAAATGGAGGGAGCTAAGGGGAACGGAGGGGAGAAATTTTAATTAAATATATGTTTGGTTCAAAATATAAAACGGGGAGGGAGGGAGAGCTTTTAATTACAAATATTTTTGATTCACAATGGGGAGATGATGTATTTTAAACTAACTTACTTTTTTATCCTTGTAATTTTACCATAAAACTCATGATATTTATCATTCATAATTCAATCACAAATTTATTATCGAAATATAAGTATTCAATTAAAAAACATTATAAAATAATTTATAAAAACGCAAAGATAATATTAATATATAATTTAACAATATTATCAAATAAATATAAAGAAAAGTGTTAAGATAGTTAAAAAAGTGACATCAAAATTTAAAAAATAAAATATGAGGTTGACTTGAGGTAGGAGCAAGCTTTTAACCACAAAAGGAAAAACTCTAACATCAAAAAAGAAGAAAAAATTTGGATAGAAAACCTAAAACTTTAATATGTTTTTATAAATAATTTATATTTTTTTATAAAAATAACTAAGTTTAATTTCGTCAATATAATAAACTATATTTTAGCATTTTTCCCCTCCAAAAAACCCCGATTGGGAAGGAATGAAAAATCACTCTACGAGGGATTTTGATCCCCTCCTCTTCATTCCCCTCCCCTCCTAAAATATTGAACCAAACACTATTCATTTTAAATATTCCCCCTCCCCTCACATCTCCTCAAAAGGTTATAAATAAGCAATATGTGATTAAAGGAATATATGAGTGAAGAATATGATCTTTTGGTTGGAGTTAACTTGTGGGAAATTAGACATTAGTAAGTTCAAGAGCTCAACGAGTTTCAAAATGACTTTGAACCACAAGAAGCAATTAAATATATAGTATTGGTAGACTTTATAACCAATATGACACATTCATTAGACATAGAACTATATACCATTTTCATTAATGGTTCATCCAATGTCAATGGATGCAAGGTATAGATAATTACCAAGGGACCCGAGGGCCTCAACATACTTCAAGCACTATGGTTCAGCTTCAAAAGTAACAATAACCAGTCACTCAAATAACATGTATACAATTGGCTTAGGAAAAGAGGTGGTCCCATCTCCAATTAAACATTGATTCTCAACTCATTATAAATCAAGTCAAGGGAGAATACCAATCAAAGGAGGAAAAATTAATCAACTATTTAAACAAAGTTAAGCCACTCTTGAAAAATTCAAAGAGATTAACACCAGCTTCACCACCAGGGCGATAATAATAAAGTCGATAATTTGACAAAACATGCCAACATAAAGACATATAGTCAACATTGGTCTATGGTTTTGTCATACTACGGAAACACCCAATGTTTATAAATCTGATGTGTGTGTCGTAATAACCAACTGGACATGGAAGAAATAACTCAAACATTATATTTCAAATGAGTCGTAATGCTTTGCATCATCATTGTTGATAAGTTATACATGGAAGACTTTTCTCGGCCATTATCGATTTGGTTATAAGAGAAGAATCATAAGAAATTCACAAAGGAATTTGTGGAAACTTATAGGGAACTAGGACTTTGGCCTAAAAATCCTTAAATCTGAGTGTTATTGACTAACATTACAACTAGATTGCAAAGAAACAATGAAAAAATATGACAAATGCCAAAGATTCGCCGAATAATCTCATTAATAACCTGAAGCGGTACACCAGGTCGTGGCGATATGGACTTTAAATACTCAGGGCTATACATTCTTAGACATTCCCCACATACCCCAAGTCAGCTAAAGTTTATTGTTGTTGCGACATATCATTTTTCTAAATGGGCAGAGGCCAAATATTTATCCATCATTATTGTTGAAAACACGCGAAAGTTTATATGGAAGATCATTATTTTCCAACGTGGTTTCACATACCATATAATTGAAGATAATGAGACCTGGTTCACAAGTCGAATGTTCCTTGACTTCTGTAACGACCTTGACATCAAATTGAAGTTTTCCTTTGCGGGAACCATGAACAAACAAACAAGTTAAATCATTTAACAATGGTGCCTCTATGATTCTTCTCAGGATGAGGATAGAAAAAAGTTGTGCAGATTAAACATCAGATATTTAAGAACGATGGATGTGGTTGAAAAATCATCAGCATTATTCAATTGATTTTCAAAATCCATTGAAGGAGACGACGATGCTAGTTTAATTATTCCATGTCAAAAGAATGATAATTTAATAAAAAACAAAAGTAGAAGAAGAAAGAAATATTATTTTTTTATCAATTTGATACCATATTATATGTAGATTTTAAAATAATTACATATTAAATAAGTCTCATTGTTTTAGAAAAAAGATTGTTTAAACTACAATACAATAGATTGAAAACCAAATATAAATAACGACCATCTCCAATAAATTAAAAAAAAATTAGATCAATCAGAAAGAAAATAAGTCGATCACATATAACACCAGACACCCTAATCGTCAACAAAAATATGATAGAGTTATCTTAATCAATATCAAAAGAATTTTTCATCTTAAATATTACTTATCAAATTCTTCAAAATCTTTACATCTACTAACCTGAAAAATAAAAAGGCTTAGGCTCTGTTTGGTAAGCCATCTTTTCGAGCTTATAGCTTATGTCTTATGTCTTATAAGCTCATATGATAATTTAGACCCGTTTGGTAACGGTCTTTTCATCACGAGCTTATAGCTTATTTTACTAGCTTATAGCTTATTTTTCAGACGCTATTTCAAATAGCGTTTTAACTTATGTCTTATAACTTATCATTTTTTCTTTCTTTTTTATCTTTATTATTTTAATTAAAATTCATTTTTAACCCTTATAATTTATTTTAATTTAAAATAAAATAAATATATATTAAATATCTTTTATGTCATTTTACATTTATAAGTTAATTGAACCGCTAATTTTATCAAACACTTCAATTAACTTATAAGCTATCAGTCTCAACCATCCGCTATAAGCTATAAGTCATCAGTCATCAGCCATCAGCTATAAGTTATCAGCTAGCTTATCAGTCAACCGCTATTTTTACCAAACAAACACTTAACATAAAGAAAAGAGTGAAATGATCAATTTTCAACAAGTATAGGCAAAAGAAAAAAGATCTACTTTGTTCCGTCCAACACTCAATAAGGCAAGAGGAGAAAAAAACGATTCCCTGTGGGTAAAATTGTAATTGACACAAATCAGGGGATGATGTAGTAAATCGTGTTGTTCAATTAGGGCATGCTTCAAGAGTTCAAGTAGGCTCTGAACCCAACCAACCAAACCACACCTTCGTTGTTTAGTGCAGCCACTCCGAACTCGAATTCTCGGCTCCACACAGCAGCGTTCAGAATCAAAACCTATCCATTTCCAATCGCTTATCCTCCACAATCTAACCTCTGCTCTTGAATTCGCCACCACAATCTCAGCCACAAACTACCCTCTCCGTTCAGAATCTCTCGCTGTCAGAAGATGTCGGGCGGTTTCTTTCGAGTAGGTTTATCGCAAACTGTTGAATTTGTAATTTCAATTATCATTTTCCTTTTGAATTGAACCGAAGCTAGGTTAGGTTATCTCATCATTTCTCAGATCTTCGATGTTTTAATCCTTATGGTGACTTTAATTTGATGAAAACAAAGTTACTGTATATTATGAATATTCTAAAAAATATATGTATTATTTAGGGTTCAAAACTTTGAATACTAAACTGTTTCACCTCTGCATGTACTGTAACTGTATCAATTAAAGTTGTGTTGTAATTCAAAAGGTATCAATGGCACTCTATTTTTGTGGCCTGTTTTTGAATTTCTTATATCCATAATTGCAACAAGTCAATTAGCTTATGCTATGCATTTTTAATTTTGGATTTAGGGTACATCTGCGGATCAAGACACCCGATTTTCGAACAAGCAAGCAAAGCTGCTTAAATCGCAGAAGTTTGCACCGGAATTGGAGCATCTGGTTTGTTTCCTTGAGTAAATCAGATTGATTGGTTTTTAGGGAAATTTTTTTCCCAACTGTTTTAGCTATCTGGAATTATAGGCATTATGGTGTATAAGAGCTTGATATATTTATATAGGTTTTTAGTTAGTCACACTGCCTTCCTCTCTGCTTCTTTTTGTTTCAATGTGGGCCATGCTTGAAAAATGATTTGTAGGTTGACATGACGAAGGTGAATATGGATGTAATGAGGCCTTGGATCACCAGAAAAGTGACTGAGCTTCTTGGGTTTGAAGATGAAGTGCTTATTAACTTCATACACGGTCTTCTGGATGCGAAGGTAATTTATTGTTTTTGAATTAATTTGGTTATACGGTAATATTGGAATTCGTGTTGCTTTCAGCATTCTGTAATTGATTTGCTAGATCTAAACATTAGTTTGTTTCTTTATTATTAAATTGGATTTGTTAAGATCTATATTTCATATTACTTTATTCTTAACATCTATTTGCTTTTAGGCTGAGTTGTAACTTTGTCGTCTTTTCCTCTAAATGAACTATCGTCATGCACGTTTTGATAATGCAATGCTTTGATTTTTATCTTCTTGCCACATTCCGTCTATTATGATGCAGAAAGTGAACGGGAAGGAAGTTCAAATACAAATTACTGGATTCATGGAAAAAAACACTGGCAAGTTCATGAAAGAGCTTTGGACACTTCTTCTTAGTGCACAGAAAAATGCCAGTGGTGTTCCTCAGCAATTCTTGGATGCTAAAGAAGAAGAACTCCAGAAAAAAAAGGTTATTGACTCTCGATTTACCATTCATTGGGTATAAAAATACCTTTTATCCTTATGTTTTTTTGAGGATGTCTGAATAAATTTGTTTCCTGTGAATGGGTTAGGCTGAAAATGATAGGATATCAAGTGAAATTCAGAGGAAGAAAGATAAGGAAAGTAAAGAGATCATGGAGGAGAGGCTGAAGAAACTGGTAATACTATTTGTTCGTTGCTGGATTACATTTTATAGGGCTGAGTTTTTGGTTTTAACTTCCGTTTGTACTTTCATGGCGTTCAGCTAGCTTCTGCAATTATTTGGGTTCATGTCCTTTACCTCAAACTACTGTAGGACGGAGGATTAGATGCAAAGGATAATGATACTGCTTCAGACCCAACATTGAAGCTCAGGGACTCGGGGAATTATGTTCAGGATGGGAAAGAAACTGACAAGAGGAATGGTGTCAGAGTAAGAAACAGGTAAAATAGGTCAATCCTTAATGATAAAAAATTATGTGACGATGTTTGTCTCCTTTGCATTTTCTACTTAGTTTCGGTGGGGTCCAACTTCAATATATATGCTAAATTAAGTTTTTAGTTTCTTAAAGTGGGTGGACTTGTGTTATGGTTTTATTTAGTTAGACTTGGTGGAAATAGCTAGGCATCATTCTAGCTGTGGACCTAGAATCCTAACATTACATGCATAACTAAAAATGTTAGTTGTAACTCACTTTGGCCATATGGTAGGTATTATATCAACTTAACTAACAAAGAAAGGTTTGTAGAACCTTCCTCAGAAAGGTTGTCAAGGTCGGGATCTTGCATAAGACCGGGAGGGGATTATAAGATCGTAAAACATAAGATCATAGCTAAGATCGGAAGATCCTATCCAGTTATTTTCGTAAGATCGCAAAGGGGTTGTAAGATCGTAAAATATAAGATTGTAACAAAAATCATAGGATCCTACTAAAACGAGAAAATAATTCTATTTATTTGAAGTATTTTTACATGGTATTTCGGTTGACAAGTGTATTCGTAGGAAAATGACCCTTTTTCATATTCTTTGTTAGACATTAAAGACATCTATTTTATTACTTGGTTTATCATAATCCCATACAACCGAGATGATTCTTTAAACCCAAAAAGTAAAACTTTCGTAATTTCAAAAGGCATGTATTCATCCCGCACAACAATAGTTGTTGTGCCTCTGTATCTTGTCATCCTTCTCGGCTTGTGATGGTGGTGATCAGAAAATGGCGATCATGGTCAGAACTGGCCAAGATCACAAAATCAATGATTTTACGGTTTTTTCACAATTTGGCTGCTACTGACAATTTTACTTAAGATTGAGATCGTTGGGGGTTCGTGAGATCGCAAAATTGCAAGATTTTATGATCGAGATCTTGACAACCATGTTCCTAAGACCTCGAATGAAATCCTTCAAGTGCAGAGTGCTGCTAACTTTCTTTGACAACCATAGAATGTTTAAGCATCAGGAAAATTACGGGAAATTTGTGAATTGCTTGCATTATGAAGTCATTTGAATTCTGTTATTGCTTCATATTTGATATTTTGTGTATTGTAAAAAATGTGGGAATAACCTCTGTTCAGTTTTCAAGTGATACCATAAGCAGTTATTTTCAATTTTCTTTTAGCTTAATCTCTATTATTATTTTGTTGTTGGTTTGATGTTTGAGCAGAGAGTATCTTGGGAAACTTGGCTCTGCCCCTAAAACTTGTTAATTAAGTTCTGCAGTACTAATTTGCTTTCACTCTCTTGTGTTAAATCTAGGTCCTCACATTCTCCTGCAGTTTCCACCTCGCCTTATCGGTACCACCATTTAATAATATAATACTATCTAACATATTTTCCATCTTTTATATTGGATTGAAATGCTATAAATGGGGTATTTGATATCTTTGACAGAGGCTCACCTTCAAGGGCAAACAGTAAATCATTTTCAAATTCCCGAAGTTATTCAAGGTATCACTTGAAAACTTTGTTTCCTTTGGCTTGATTTGGTCAGTGGCTTTGGCCATTAATTAGTAATTTGATGGATACTAGATGTTCAACTTGGTCATCCAATGGGTCTTTATTTTGTTCCCCCCTTGCCCCTTGTAGCCTTTATTAATGAGTAATATATTGCATATTCGATTTATATTTGGATTTTTCATTTTGAATTAATGGGTCTATTTTGTTTACATGTCAAGGAGTATATCCAGATCACCAAAGGCTCGTGGACGATCAGTTTCTTCTGAGAGGATACAGCGTTCTTCACGACGCCAGTCTATTTCTCCCCGAAGGCGTTCTCCACAACGATCTCCCCTTAGGAGGCCATCTTATTCAAGGAGAAGATCTAGATCTAGGTCAGACTCCAAATCTTCTTCTCCTATAAGACGAGGAATGCATTCTCCATTTCGTCGACGCAGATCACCCTCTCCGGTACGACGACGCAGATCACCCTCTCCAGTACGACGACGCAGGTCACCCTCTCCAGTACGGCGACGCAGATCACCTTCTCCAGTACGACGACGCAGATCACCCTCTCCAGTACGAAGACGCAGATCACCACCCTCTCCAGTACGAAGACGCAGATCTCCACCCTCTCCAGCACGTCGGCGCAGATCACCTTATCCTGCACGGCGGCGCAGATCTCCCTCTCCTGTACAACGACGCAGATCTCCCTCTCCTGTACGACAACGCCGATCACCTTCTCCTATGCGGCGACCACGTCGATCACCTTCTCCAATGCACCTACGTAGGTCCCCATTGCCTATTAGACGGAGGTCACCCTCACCCTTGCAACAGAGATCTCCTAACATACGGCGTAGATCACCTTCACCAGTACGCCGATTGCCACCAAGCCGTGGTCAAAGGTCAAGCTCTCCAATGCATTCCCCTGAAATGCAAAGGCTTGATAGTCGAATCCCACGACGCGGGTCTCCATCTCCCTTGCGGTACAGATCACCTGTTTCTAGTAAGAAAAGACCTACAAGTGCCTCCCCTAAGAGTTCTCCTCAAGATGACTGGAGTTCTCAGTCTCCTGTTCGTGCATCTCTATCTCCAGTCAAGAGAACATTACCAAGAGATCAAAGAAGTCCTGTGCAGTCTTCTATGGGAAGAGTCAGGTATAGTGACACTTGAGAGAAGGCTCAAATTAGTTTGTTTTTTCTTTGGCGTGCATGCTTTAATGTGATTAAAGCTTTTTAAAAGAAATATTTCAAAATTTACTCTTATTCAATTTAGAAGTGGGCTTATAGTTTAAAAACCAGAATGGCTCTACTCCATATCCTGTATGGAGCTGTGAAGTTTGCAGAATGATATTTTAAATAAGGTTTGTTCTTGCAAGGAAATTTATAAAATATTTGGGGATGCCCATGTCGCAGGGTGCAAAAAATATTATCACCGGAAGTTTATCAATCATCTAGCCCTTTGCGGTCTATACAGACAGATAAAAATGGCAGAGCTTCGGGCTATAAATCACAAGATTCAATGTCCACACCAGATAAGTCTCCAGTTCGATCAATATCACCACAAGCAATAAGTAAGACTAGCAGTAAAAATAGAAGGTAGTTTTCCATGAATTCTCGTACATAACCTTTATCAGCTCATGGTTGCCTGTGTGCAGCAGTTAGCTTATGCATATTAATTTGGCTTTTGAAAATGTTCAGTCCACATGAAATCCGTCTGAGGCCAACAAGAGAGAAGTTGATTAATGAAGGAAGCTTGAGTCCCCCAAAGAAGCCAACAAACCACAAACCTAGTGATGACATCCCACGGACAAGTGAAGGAATAGAAGAAGCATATTATTCTAGGTTTGAATATGAATTGGATAACTTTTATTTACTTCTCTTAAATGTGAGAAATGTTACTCACTGTAATTGATTTGTTTATTGTTTTGCTAACTTTTTCTCTCTTTTTTTCTTGTTCCCATCTCTCTTGTAGAGAGCTTAGAGATCCTAAATCAAATTCGTCTGAAAAGAAATCAAGACGCTCCCCGGTTAGTAAAAGAATAGATTCACCTGCAAAATTTAATGACGCGGATGAGTTTAATCCTGAAAGGGCAGCTAGTCATCTGGCTTCTGAGTATATTCATTATGATAGCAATGAAAGGAGTAAGAAAGGCCAGGACATTAAATGGTAATTTGATTAACTTTCTGCACTTGTTCTTACTAATATGAATGACCGTACTCAGTACATCTCTGATTATTGCAAGCTCTTCTGGCAGTGATAAATCTTATGGCAAGGGAGGTGAGTCTCCTGGTCAACAGAAGTCACCAATGAGCAAAGAATTTTTTTCTAGCAAGAAGCCTCATGATTCTTATGGTGCAGAAATAAAAAAAACTGATGACAGGGATCAATCCAACTCAAAATATGCCAAAAGTAGTGATCAGCACCACAAACCAGAAGTCACTCAAGATTTAGTTGGAAAAGTTGACCTGGTCAATCAGAGTGCTTCTTATGATTCTGAAGAAAGTGGTAAGCATAGAAGGGATGGAAAGGATAGGAGAAAACATAAAAGGTCAGAGAAAAAAGCCGCCTCTTCCGAAGAGAATGACAGTAATGATTCTGAGTTAGAGGACAGGAAAGAGGCCAAGAGGAGGAAAAAGGAGGAGAAGAAGAAGCTGCGAAAAGAGGAGAAGCACCGAAAGCGGGAAGAAAGACGACGGAAAAAGGAAGAGCGGCATGCTGGAAAGCTGAAAATGAAAAGTAAAACAGAGACTATTTCAGAAGATGAGGAAGCTGAACGAAGGGATGGTCATCAAAGTGATGATGAAGAAGCACCCTATGATCCAAAGAAGCTTGAGATCGAGCTACGGAATAAGGCTCTTGAAACCCTCAAAGCAAAGAGGGGCATGAATAATTAATGCTACACTTCTGCATTTTAAGTTGTTTTATGCATTAAAAACTTCTCCAGAAATATCTTCTTTGCTTCTTTAAACACATGGTTTATGTTACTTGTTTTTTGGTAAATGTTTGATGTGGTCTATCTTTAATGCTGGCAGCTGAATTGGATAAATGACGAGTTTCTGAGCAAATCTATTGAGTAGAACTCTATGCTGACATTCTTCTATATTTACTGGTAATACTTGTCTCCCCTTTGTTGGGAATTTTGCATTTTTATGGTGGTGCATTTTTCTATTTCCTTTTATTGTTTTGAGGGCTATCTTGGTTTATGTTTTCTTGTTTGCTTTTATTTTTTTCCTTAAGTTTTTGAGGTGGTTGCTGGCATTTAGTTTCTTATTTGGAGTAGATTGGCCCGAAGGTCTTGTGATATATTATTAATCATGAGGTTGATACTAAATTAGCTTTCTGGTCAATTGTTAGATGAATTTATGTCAACTCTAGATGACCTGGTGAGCAGAACATGTGCAGACTTATATTTTGAACTTCAAATCAGGTGAAGTTTTATGTTTATGGAATTCTTCAAGTTGGCCCATTGAGTTGATGCAGCTGTATGTATTGTACAGATGTGTTGTCATATATGTACATTGGTTGTGTGCTAGAATACTACATATATTATTTTTATAATTCTAGTGTGGTTATCTTATCTACTTGTTGCTTCGCAGAGCAATTATTTAGTTATGATATTCATGCTTATTTGCACTTTTTTCTTCACTGTACATGCTTATGCTGTTGTCCACTTATATTTTTAGAGTTTGCCCTTTGCTGCAATGTCTTCATTAGTTCGATATGACACTTTTTTCAGATAATTGAAGGACTTGAGTTTAGGCATGTTCCCAGTTTCGTAAGACTATATGATTCATTATGTTGCTGCGATTATACATGAGATTTATAACCATACTTCATTTGATGGCTACGCTTAAGTGCATACAAAAAATTTAGGTGGTTTTTTAACCTTAAGCATATTATTTAATGATTATTGGCATTTTATTTATTAAATTAGATTCTGTCTCTTTTTGAAGTGAATTGTTTTTTTTTTAGAGGAAATCGTATGGATTAGTAAACATTGGTTGAAAAGATTAGGTTTTAGTTAAAGTTCAATGGTTCATCTATGTGTCCAATGTGGCTGTATTTTGTTTTACTCTTTTCAACAGTTTTTTAAAAAATTAAATCCTCTTTTTCTTTAACCGTGCAACAAAAAACATGGTGTATTGTTTGTCCGCCTACAGCTTACCCAATCTGTAGGTAGATTGCTCCAATACACAAATAGAACGCTAATAACTAAAGATATTTTAGCAATCTATTTCGATCTCAAACCATAATCATAAATGTTAGGTAATATCAGGTTTGTTGTAGAGGGTACAAACTGGATGGTTTTATGGGCTTAATATTGGAGTAGTTTTTTTGGATTATTTTACAGCTTTGGTACATCGGGTTAAATAAAAAAATAGGATGAGAATAATTGTATACAATAAAAATAGGATGGGAATAATTGTATACAATGAGTGATAGAAGAATTCTGTGGATGCAAAAAGGTTAAGAGATATGATCATAACCCTGAAATTTATAGTAAAACAAGAAATGTTTAATGTTATTACTGCTTATATGCATTTTAAGTTAGGTTAGCATAACACTTTAAAAAAAAGTATTGGGAGGATCTAGAGGAGTGGATTTAAATGGACATAAGTAAAAGTTTTGGGAGGATCTAGAGGAGTGGATTTAAATTAGGGGTGGCAAAGTGGGCGGCCTCTCCTGTTTAGGCTTGTACCGTTTAAGCCCGTCTAAAAGCAGGGTGGGGCGGGTCAACTTAGGTGTCCGAGTTCAAAAGTCAAATCTGTCCGTTTACTTACGAGTTGGCGGGCCGGCCGCCAATTTTTATATTTTATATTTTACAATTTAATTTACAACATAATTTATAAATTTTTTAATTATTACTATAGAGGTCGATAAAATATTTTTTTAACAAAGCACAATAGAACTTCAACATGTCTTAAAAATCAATTACAAAAAAAAAAGAAATAAACTCAAGCACAATAAAAAAAAGTTATCAAAATAAATTAAAAAAACAATACATATCATCCTAATCCTATTTAAAAACTAACTACTAAAAGAATCCAATTAAAAATTTACACAAGACAAACAATAATAACAATTACATTGCATAATACATCACAATAAATAAAATAGTAGTGCATAAAATATAACACCTGACTTTCTCATTGTTTACATCATATAGACTCTGATGTTGACCGATTTCTTAATAATTAAATTCTAAATTTGTCGCACGTTTACACTAATCAAATCCTTGCTTTTCTTAAAATCATCTATTTCTAAAGAAAACATGTGAGCTAATGTATTGAGAACTTCATAATTATGCATGTCATACAATTGTTCTTTTATTTCATGTTTTTCCAATCAACACATGTATTAGAAAGTTATAAAAAGAACGTTACAATTTGTATGTGATAATTTAGAATACAATTCAATCAACAAAATTTTAAGAGAAGGGTGTTTTTTTTTTTTTTTTTACAATAAGAGTTGTTTTAATTATAAGAATTTTTTTTAACAAAAAGCCCGCGAGCAAAACTCGCCCCGCTTCTGCCCGCCTTTTTAAGCGGGTTAGGCGGGACGAGCCAACTTAAGGTATCGAGCCGAAAACCTCAGTCCAGCCCGCCTAAAATGGCAGGTCAAATGGACCGATCCGATGAGCCTGGCCCGTTTTGCCACCTCTAATCTAAATGGATAAATAGGGAGTGCATCAAGAGGTTTTAAAGGAGTTTTGAAAAATAGGGAGTGTATCAAGATGTTTTAAAGGAGTTTTTTAAATCCATTTTAGATTTTTTTGACAAATTTTGATCTTACTAAAGGAAAATAAAGGGGTATTTTATCACTTATAAAAATAGGGTGACATGTTTTAATTAAGATATACTTATTGTTAAGAAATTGTTAAGAAATGTGGTTGAACCTAATTCAGCCCTATAAAATCGGTCAGTAGGGTGAAAATTGTCTCCACTTATAAGCACATGTTCATGCCATATATTATCTGATGTGAGACTTTTAACACACCCCCTCACACTCAGGACTAGACAACTGGCGCGTAGAAATAAATGGTGGGTGGGTCGATAGCAGAAATCTGATAGTAGGCCGCCCACCAGATCTTAAACGAGGCTCTGATACCATGTTAAGAAATATAGTTGGATCTAACTCAATCCTACAAAATCGACTAGTAGGGTTAACATTTTCCCCACTTATAAGCACATGTTCGGGTCATATATTGTCTGATGTGAGACTCTTAACATTTATTAAAAAATGAGATAGGAGGATTTGCTTGGATGATAAATTTATACATGGAGAAACTTGACTGCTCAACCTATAGTATTGATTTTTGGATATATGAGTTGAAAAAAAGTGAAGAAAATTAGCCAAAGGGGCTTTGGATGAAATGGTGGCAGTTAAAGGGTGAAAAATAAGGAATTTTTCAACACAAGATTTTTGAAAGAGGTTCCGGGCAGCCACCAGAAAATGTAAATGATACCAGGAATAAGTTGACACGAGATTAGAAAAGTAGTAAAAAAGATGTTGGAAGAATCAAAAGGCTTTGGACTTATAACAATTGTGATGGTATAATGAAAGTGTTTGGACTAAAGTGACAATAAAAAGAAATGTTTTAAAGAATGATCTTCTGCAAAACTTGAAAAAATTATGAGAAAAGTAAAAAGAGAAAAAAGAGACAGCGAGTGAAGTAAGAATTTAATCTTTTTTTTCTTCCGAATTATATCAATTTTTATGTACTAAAGAGGGAGAAAAATTCGTGAATAGGGTTGTTAAGTGAATGAAAGACAAGAGATTTAGATCAATTATAGTGTGTTAAAGACGAAGAGATTTAGATCAATTTAGTTTATAAAAAAGATTGATGAAAAAAATTATTTCTACAATTATAAAGAGATGATATCTCGCTAGACTCCAACAGGCTGGACATTAGAGAAAAAGATCGAAGAAATACGCAAAATCGTCAGATTAAAAAAGGACAAGTAAAACAAGGCGGGTGGATCAGACAACATACCGATCAAAGTGTGGAAAATTATTAGAGATTGAGGTATTGAGCGACTCATCAAATTTGTTAACAAATTTATGAGGTCAAAGCAAATATTTGATAAATGGAGAAGAAACACCTTAATAAGAGTAAAAAGGATAACAAAATTGTGCAAATTATATGAGGATTAAATTTATGAGTTATGCCATGAAGTTATGAAAAAAGTGATTAATTAAAGATTGAGAAAATAAACTCAGGTTATAAATAATTAATTTAGTTTTATGTTGGAGACTGGAGAGGTTGACCATGAAAACAATCTATTTACAACGATGTGTAATGGAAATGTATAATATGGATAAACATGATTTGATTTGCAGGTATAGTACTTAGAGAGGTCATGTTGAAAAATTTAGAGAAGAAGTGGGTTACGATTGTTTATATTCAAACTATCGAAGATATGTATGAGGGATCTCCATCAGTGTGCAGACACATGAGAGAGAGACAAATAATTTTTTATAGCAATATGATTTACCTTTTTATTTTAGTTTTAGATATACTTACGAAACACACTCTAGAGTTAACATTAAGATATATACTTTTTTGTAGATGATATAGTTCTACTTGAAGAATCGAAAAAAATAATTTAAATGAGAGGTTAAACAGAGACAAGCCAGATAAGTGCACGACTTTCGCCTAAAAAGAAGTAAGATTTAGTGTGCTGTAAGTTTCATAAAAGGAGGAGAGTTTATAATCTTTAGGTGAAACTTAGGGATCAATATCTTATCACAAGTTACATGATTTAAATATCTTGGATTCATAGTACAAAACAAATGGAGAAATATAAGGGGACATAGACCATCAAATTTAACCTAGGTGGTTGAAATGGACAATTACTCTGTACACGAAAGTACTACTCAAAATGAATGAAATTTTTTATCGGATAAGAGTAAGATTGACGATATTGTACAAGACAAAATGTTGGGAGGTTAAGAACCAACATGAAAATAAACCAAGTGTAGTAGTGATGTGGATGTCGTGTTATATGTGTGGCAAGATTATCCGAGATAAAATTAGAAATGACAATATTATAGAGAGTGGTGGGAGAATGCCTGTAGTAGAATAGATAATAGAAAATATACTTAAGGTGAAGAGTAGTTAACCAACTAGAGTTAGATGAAGACATAGAAAAAATATAAGAGAAACATTACAAAATCTTAAGATTAATGAGTTAAATAGAAATATGGTTTTTAAATAGATTATTATGGCACAATTTAATTCATGTAGCAGACTCCACTTGGTGAGATAAAATTTAAGTCTTGGTGCTATTGTTGTAATATTTTAGTTTTTAACTATTGATAGACCAAAAGTATTAACATGGACCTTTTCTCATTGTCTATGCCACTAACGGGCCAAACCATGTTCTTTTTAAGATGGGGATTTTGAAGATTAGAAATTAAAAGTTGGGAATTCCTTAATGCATCATATGTATTACTAGCACACATCTTAAAAATACAATAACACCTTCAGATTTTGAAAATGTATCTTCGGACGCACTATAAAATACATAAAATACACGCGTAAGTGAAGATGGATAAAGATCACAATATTTTAAGAATTGTTTAAAATTATTTAGAAATATTAATGCAAATCACTAGTTATTATATGTCTTTTTTTTTTTTAATTTTTAATTCTGCTTATTTCTTACCGGATTGATTATTGTCCTCATGCTTTCTCACAAAGCTGTTATAGTTGCCAATATTTTTTTGCTAATATATGTGTAATTTTTATGTTTGTATGGTCAATATTTGAACTATATTATTGTGAAAATATGTTTCATCTACTTTGACATGAATTTAGAATGTATATCTATTTTAATATTTTACGTTTATACAACTACATTTAATTATAAATTTTTATTGCATTAATCCGTGTGAACCCAAATATATTTAACTAATTATAGAAAAAAAATGAAGTAAAAAGTAATCACTATTCGAAGCACAATTAGAATTTAGAAGATATAATAGTGCCCGTTTGTTTTGACTTTTTTTAAAAATGATTTTTATAGTGTTATCAAATTTTATGAAAATTTTTTTTACAAAGAAACTTTTTATAAAAGCTTTAAATGAAAATTTTGTTTGAATAGTTATTCTTAAAATGTGATTTTAGGTATCTCATCTAGTTATAGAAATAAAATTTGGATATCAAAATTTCAAAAAATCACTTAATTTTGAAGCTATTTCAAATAGATTTTCATAAAAATCATTTTTGAAATACAACTTTTTGAAAAAATTATAATTTTGATTAATTTTTGGTCTTCAATTATGTAGGTTTATGTTATAGGATGTCAAATTAAGTGTTTCATTTTAGAAAAAACGAATATAAAAAAACTTGTAATATTTTGAAAAACGATTTTAAAAAATCTATTTTCAAAAATACAAAGAAAAAATCCATTTTTTTAAAGCTGAAACAAACTGACCCATAGTACACATTTGGAATCTAGGATACTTCACGAATGGATGAAATAAAATGCATCATCCATGAACAAAGATGAAAAATTAAAACATCATTTTCCATGGAATACAAACGTTTGGTGTTGGATATTTCATCAATGGATAAACTCTGATTACGTGTCTAATCCCAATTCGCTACCTTCCGCTTACCTCTTCCATTCAGATAATTCCCACAACACCACCAACCAAACCAGATTAACGGTTCATAGCAAAAGCTATACACATTACTACTATGTTTTTTCACAAACCAAAATTCATTGCAGAAATCTCAACTATATCCTCCATCCATGGTTCCCACTCTTACATCCAATTCTTCTCTCATACCAACAACCACACATCACTCCAAGCTAACGTTTCGAAATCCAACAAGGTTCAATGTCTACGCTAAGAAAAACGGAGGATCATTTCCTTCTTTTGGTTTAGGAAAACCAAAAGATGAAGAAAAAGACCAAGCAAATGGTTCAGTGAATTCTAATAATAATCCTTTTGGTATCGACTTTGGGAAACTACCTGATGTAACTTCTTTGATTCCTGTTGGAAATAGCAACTCTTCTGCACCAGGCTTTTCGTTTGGGAGTCCAAGGAGGAAGGATTCTTCAACTGTTTTTGTTGCTGGTGCTGCCGGTCAAGCCGGTATTCGCATTGCACAGACTTTGCTTAGAGAAGGGTTTAGTGTTAGAGCTGGTGTCCCTCAACTTGGTGCTGCTCAGGAATTGGCTCGTCTTGCTGCTCAATATAAGGTAATAATACTGATGTTATGTTCCTCAATATATGTCAGGTGTCTGACACGCGTCTGTGTCTACGATATTTGATGGTTAACAAAGCATGATATTAGTTAGAACTTTTTGTTTAAGTTTTTGGGCTAATTATGCATGGCGAACAGATTATATCAAATGAAGAGGCAAAGCGTCTCAATGCTGTGCAGTCAAGCTTTGATGATGCAGATTCAATAGCAAAAGCGATAGGCAATGCAAGCAAAGTGGTTGTCACAATTGGTCCTACAGAGAACGGTCCAACAACCGAGGTCTCCACGGAAGACGCCTTGCAAGTGATTCAGGCTGCTCAGTTGGCAGGCGTAGGCCATGTTGCAGTTATTTATGACGAAAGCGTCGGGGCATCAACCAACAATGTACTTGATGGTATCTCCTCATTCTTCAACAATCTCTTCTCTAGGTCTCAGCCTTTGTCTATTCAAGAGTTCTTGCAGAAGGTAATTGAAACGGATGTCAAATATACGTTGATCAAGACAAGTTTGACGGATGATTTCGCGCCAGAGAGTTCTTATAATTTGGTCGTCTCAGGCGAAGAGAGCAACAGTTCGAACGACTATAAAGTAATGTAATGTATGCGATAATATCTTAATGGAATTGTCCTTTACTTTCTTATTTCCATATTGGTGTGTAATAGTTTTTGAGGAAATAATGGTTGTTATATAGGTATCAAAGTCTAAGATAGCATCCTTGGTGGCTGATGTCTTCTCCAACACACAGGTTGCAGAAAACAAGGTATCAGTTTCTCAATTTTTCTATGTATTCTACAATTTTCTGAAAATGAAGCGCGATCGAGATAAATTATACTAACAAAAGCAGAAAATTAACTGCTGATGGCTCTTAAGATTGAAGCTTTTTATTGACCAATAGGTTGTGCAAGTGTACACTGACCCAAATGCTCCCTTGAAGCGTGTAGACGAACTTTTCAGGTAAATAAGCTGAATGTAACTAGTTGTTTCTGTTTCACATTAATAGAAAGCGAATAGTTTTTGTTTTTCTACTTGTCGAGGAGGATCGTTATGTTATTTATAAGTTTCTTTGCAGCACTATTCCGGAAGATGGAAGAAGGAAAGCCTATGCTGAAGTATTAGAGAAAGCCAAAGCGGAGGAAGGGGCCAGAGCAGCAGCTGAAAAAGAACGCGAAGCAGCTGAAACAGCAAATAAGATTTCCAAACAAGAAGTGCAGGAGAAGGCAGAAGTAGCTGGAAATGGAGCAGCAGTGGAAGATATCTTGAACAAGGCAAAAGATTTTGGTGCAGGGTTTTCATGGCAAAAGTTCAGCTCACAGGTTGCCAGCTCAATTCAAAAGCCTGATGAGGATGAGAAACCAAAGGTTCAAGTTGCCACAGTGAGGGGACAGGCGAAGGCTCGTAGTCTCATTCCGAAACTAGCAGTGACTAAACAAACAACTCCGAAAAAGAGTGAGAGTAAACCGAAGGAGGAAAAAAGAAAAGCAGAAGTTCCAAAGGAGGTTAGGAAGGTATTTGGTGGCCTGTTTAAGCAAGAGACTATCTATATTGATGATGACTAGTGGAGATGGAGCATGTCTTGCACAGCTTAAAACTGCGTTGTTCTAGTCTGTGTTAATGTTGCTAATTTGGTTGGATGTGAATGGTTTTGTAAGGATGTGTTTTGAAGCAAGATATTTATGTAGCTGTTCTTGTTCTGAACCATGTAAACAGATTAACAAGGTGAAAAAAGGTTTTCCCAACGAAAATTGAATTTGCAATATAAATATAAAGCTCATTTAGAATATCAATCAGGTGGCTGCAGTGTCACTCTTTAATGCTGAAGAGTGGTTTTCAAAGTGTTGTTCAAAACATTGAAACTAATTGTATGGTTGATTCACTTGGTTGGATAACTGTTTCAGCCAATTGAATCTTCCAGTCCAGTTTGATATTTATAAGGGGATTGCACTTCCTATCTTTTGTGGTGAAGAAGCACTCTTAGATAATTCGAAAATGCCCTTAATATAATGCAGAAGTTAACTTTCAGACAACACAATACACAACAAAACTTCATAAGTGAATCACTCCCATTTTGTTAAAAAATATTATAGAAATTAATCTCCTTACCTGTAGCTTATGGTTAGATAAAACTCCAGCCATCTAACTAAGACTGATATACCCACCCGGTTATTCACTTCTCTTAATTAGTTTTGAATATATATTCATTTTCTCTCTTGTAAAATTAGGAAGTTAGTATTCAATTGTAAACAGTTCTCATTTGTGTAATTGAATGAACCACAAGAATGCAATAGAGTATTCTTGATCTAACTTATGATTTACCATCCTCTTTCTTCTTCAACTTTCCTTTTCATTGGCATTTTATCAAATACTCGGTGACATCGAATCACAACAAACTAGTGCGGTGAACGTGGAAGAAAATTGCCGTCATCAAAGTAAGAAATCGAGAAGTTCACAGGTGTAAATGATTTTGGATTATGACACTTGAAGATGCAAGCTCTTCTTGTTTAAAAGACCTTGCTAGAAGCGTTGAAAGGATATGAAAACATGGATGCAACTTTGACAGAAAAGGAAAAGACAACCCTGATCGAGAAAGTTCATAGTGCTATCATCATGAGCTTTGGTGATAAGGTTCTTAGACAGGTCTTGAAGGAGAAAACCGCAACATTAGTATGAGCCAAACTTGAAGGTTTATACATGACCAAATCTTTGGTAAATCGACTATATCAGAAACAAGCTTCATACTCATTCAAGATGAGTGAAGATAAAGTCTTGACTGAGCAGTTGGATATATTAACAAGTTGATTCTTGACTTGGAGAATATTGATGTCAATATCGATGATGAAGATCAAGCATTATTATTGTCGTGTGCTTTGCCATGATAGCATGCTCACTTCAAAGAAACATTATTATATAGAAGAAAGTCTCCAACCTTTGAAGAAGTCCAATTAGCTTTGCACTCTAAGGACTTGAATAAAATGAAGGAGTACAAGCCATCATCAGTTGTTGAAGGTTTAGCTATAAAAGAAAAATTCCCGAAGAAAGATGGGATGTTTGAGAAGAAGGGTAAATTTAAACAAAAATCATATGGTGGTGATGCTCCTGCTATTAGGTGTTACCGATGTAAGAAAAAAGGTCATACAAAAAGGTGTGTCCTGATAGGTTGAAGAACTATGGTGAAAGAAAGGATAATGACAATGCAACCATTGTTCATGATGGTTATGAATCTTCTGATGCCTTGGTAGTGTCTAGCAAACATTCAAACAAGGAGTGAATTATGGATTCAGGGTGCATTTGACACATGACTCCAAACAAATAATTGTTTGAGGACTTGTGTGATCAAGAGGGAGGATCAGTGCTGCTGGGAAACAACAAAGCATGCAATATTGCAGGAATTGGATTTGTAAAGTTCAAACTCCATGATGAATCCATAAAGTTATTACCCACTTGACATCAATTGCCTTCTTGCCTTGAGGCAATTCGACAAGTGACCAAGTATTGTTGTCTTCGATGAACTTCAATTCTTCATTCATAGCTTTTACCCGCTTCAAATCCTTTAATGCTTCAACTGCATAGAATGGTTAGATATCTGCATAAAAATCATAATGTACCAGGTCACCTTCATTATTAACCACATCATCTGATGTAATCACACAATCTTGCAACCTTGCATGCACGTGTCTTGTTCTCTAAGGTCTGATTGTACTTGGTTAATCTCTAACCTCCTTTTGTCAAACTTCTCTTTTGATATGAGTTTCTGGTTCTTCAAGTAAGATTGCCACTGAATCTTTCTTGACATTTTTAGTCCAATCCCATTCTTTAAGCTCATCTATGATCATGTCCCTGCTGATCAATACTTTCTTATTCACTGGGTCGAACAACTTGTAACCGCCAATCGAATGATATCCTAATAGGATCATTTGACTCGACTTGTCATCAATTTTTCTTCTCAACTGATATGACAGATGTCTATGTGATATAGATCCAAATACCTTCAAATGACTCAAGCTAGGCTTGGAACCAGACCAACATTCTTCTGGAGTAATTCCTTCTAGCTTCTTCGTCGGACATATGTTCAGAATATATGTTGCGGTCGACACAGCTTCACCCCAAAACTATTTAGGTAAATTCTTTCCTTTCAACATACTTCTCACCATATTCACGATGGTTCGATTCTTCCTTTTTGCAGTTCCATTCTGTTTTGGAGTGTAGGGTGGCACCACCTCATGCACAATCCCTTCTATCTCACACAATATGTCAAAGTCTTTCAACACATATTATCCACCATCATCAGTTCTCAGAACCTTGAGCTTTCGCCCACTTTGTCTTTTGACCATCGATTTAAACTTGACAAATACCTCGATCACTTCACTTTTCTTCTTGACCAGGTAAGTCCACCGTTTTCGACTAAAATCATCTATGAATGTAACAAAGTATTTGTTACCTCCATTCGAATCCACCTGGATAGGACCACATACGTCAGAATATATGATTTCGAGAATAGCCTTCGACTTACTTCCTTCATCCTTACTGAAGCTATTCTTGTGCTGCTTCGCTTGCACACATTCCTCACATACCTCATTTGGAATGTCGATTTTTGGCAGTCCTAAAAACCATATTCTTTCTTTTCAAGTTTCTGATATCTTTGAAGATTATATGATCTAGTCGATAGTGCCACATCCATTCATCTCTGCTAGCTACAATCGAAAGGCACTTGTGCTCCATCACATCGAGTTCGATCTTGAAGGTTCTATTTTGAGACATATGACTTTCCTGCAGCTCTTTTAGCCATTCGCTGTTCATGAGATTCAAGCGTCCCTTGAAGCTCTTCTATTGTCAATTTCGAAAAATCCTTCGACTCTTCTATGGCTACCTCCACGTCGTCGAACTTAGGGGCCAAAGATCTCAAAATCTTCGAAACAATAACTCTTGTTGTTAATGCTTCTCCACATATCTTGATTTGATTCACTAGTTTCATAACCATAGTGAAGAAATCAGTTATGCTTTCACTATCTTCCATCTGAAGCAATTCATACGTTCTTTTGTGAGTTTGTAACCTCACCTCTTTCACCTTTTCTATGCCTCCAAAGGATTTTTCAAGAATCTCCCAAGCTTCCTTTGCAGATTCGGAATCACTAACCTTTTTGAAGTTGTCTGGAATCAGACAATGATGAATTATAAAGAGTGCTTTATAACTCTTCTTCTCCTATTCTTCGCGTTCTTCCTTTTCTTCTTCTGAAGCGTTTTCTCTAAGCTCTTCTACTCCATCCTTTACAAGATCGCAAAGACCTTGACACCTGAATAGATCCTTCATCTGTTTGCACTAATTCTCATAGTTATCTACTTTCAGAATTGGTAGACTTGCTGAAAAATTTCCATTCCCATAATTCACCACCATCATGATTTTCTTCTTCTTCCCTTGATCGATAAACCAGAGCTCTTGATACCAAATGTTAGAAATCCACCAAAACCTATGATGAATTTCTACCAATCTTGATGAACAAGATTTTTATCACCACACGATAATAATGAAAAGAGAAAATAAATTTAAAGAAAGAAATAGATTAGGATTTTTGCAGAGTAACTCTCTGCCCCAAAACTGTGAAAACTTTGTTATTCACTTGCAAGTGAAAATTTTGTGAATACAACTTTTTGACTTGATTACAAAATAATAAGGGTTACTCCCTATTTATAGATTCGGGTTAGTTTGCTTCCTAAGCCAAAGCCCAAAACTATAAATGCCTAAAATACCTATTTTAGAACTAATTCAAATCTAATATATTTTAGATCTAAATAAAATCTATCTAACTTAGATCTAAATCAAATCTGTGTGTGACAAACTATTTCCACACTTCTAAATCAAATCAAATCTTTTCTACACAAGGAACTACAATTTAATACACCACCTAATTCATTGTGTCTAAGCTATCTATATTCATCATAGCTCTTAGTCTTCTGAATACATCCACTTGCACTCCCTTAAGAAACTATCAATGTTCTTATTCCAAGCTCTTGGAGCATGCTTCAGTCCATACAAGGATTTATGCAGCCTATGCACTCTTCTCTCTTATCCATGTTTCACAAACCTAACTAGTTGTTTAACATAAACTTCTTCGTCTAAGGGTCCATTTAGGAATGCACACTTCACGTTCATCTGACATATGTGCCAACTATTCATTTATGCTAGACCAACAACCAACCTAATTGTTTCGATTCTAGCAACAGGTGCAAATACTTTATCAAAGTCAATTCCTTCTTTCTGAAGAAATCCTTTCGCCACAAGCCTTGCCTTGTGTCGAGTCACTTCACCTTTGGGATTCATCTTCAGCTTGTATAGCCACTTGACATCAATTGCGTTATTGCCTTGAGGTAATTCAACAAGTGACCAAGTATTATTGTTTTTGATGGACTTCACTTCTTCATTCATAGCTTTCACCCACTTCGAATCCTTCAATGCTTCAACTGCATTGACTGGTTCGACACTGCATAAAAATCATAATGTACCAGCTCACCTTCATTATCAACCACATCATCTAATGTAATCACACAATCTTGCAACCTTGACATTGAAATAAGACAAATATACAATATTTACAATACCTCCCACATACCATTCTTGGAAATCCACAACCAATGAAATTATTGTAATTTGTGTAAGCAACATAGTAATTTATTAGAGATAGGCTTTTTCCATTTTTTCACCCAAGTGTTATTGTGTTCTTACTCTTAAAATGAAACAAACAAGGCACTTATGCATTGAACAAAAACAGTTTACATTAAACTTATTTCCTTCTAAAGGTCATACAATTTTTTTATTATGCATTAAAAGTAACAAGTTAAAGTGGTCATTCAATTTTCATTGTTAGTGTGACATTTGCGTAATCCTACGCGTGAATAGAGTATTTCACATTTTTGCTTACATGTCACTTAAGTGATGAATTTGTTCTCACACGATTTTACTTGTTTCCTAAGATTAGATCTTTTAGATTATATAACTTATACTTTCATTGATAACTAATATTAGATCTATTTGCATCTTCCGGTTCACTAAAGGCTTCTTGTCTATAATATTATGCAGTATAGGCATCATTTTCATATGGTTTTTCTCCAAAGGATTTTAGTTCTAGGCTCTCTAGTTTTCTAGGTTTATGCAAACTTCTTAACTAGATATGACATATTATTACCAAACTCTTTATCAATAATCCTTATATGAATTTTTTCTTTAACAATCAAACTTTCTTGGTTATACACTTTGTATGCCCCTGAGCGTTCAAAGTATCCTTATAAGATACAATTATGTGTTTTAAAATAAAACTTATTAATATATTCCTTAATGTTTAAAATATAGTAAGTACAACTAAATTGACAATAATATGAAATATTGGATTTTATATCCTTCCACAATTCATAAGGATTTTTATTTAATATAAGTCTTATATAGATCTTATTCTGAATATAATAACATGATGTATTATAACTTCTGCCTAGAAATGCTTAGCAACATTTTTCTTGTTGATCATGGTTCTGATCATCTGTTGAAGAAATTTATTTTCCATTTCTACAACTACATTATTTTGTGGAGTTCTAAGACATGTGAACTAAAAGGAAATGTCATTTTCTTCATTTTTTTCAAAAGGTTTGTTTTAAAAAATTTCCCACCATGACCACTTTTAATGGTTGAAAATTTCAAGTCTTTTCAACTTGCACTTGTTTCAAAATACTGAAAAACATATAATGTATCTCATTCTTGTGTTTAAGGAATTTCACACATGTTCATATGCTATATTCATAAAAAATGACTAGTTTACATTTTTACCATTGACTAATGCAGTTTTCACTGGGCCAACTAGATCTATGTATAGAAGCTCTAGGGGTATTGAGGTGGAAACAATGTTTTTATAATGAAAATAGTTTTCCACAAGTTTCCTTTTTTGTACATGCTTCATATAGAGTATCTGGTTGATATTTTAAATTACGAAAATCTTACACAAGATTAAACTCTTAAGCTTTGAGATTAGTTTCAAACTAGCATCCCTTAATCGTCTATGCCATAACCATTACTCTTCATTCACTGACATGATCAATTTCACCTCTTGTTTTTGTAAGTCAAACAACTTGATTTTATAAATGTTATTTTTCCTCACTCTACTAAAGAGGACAAAACCATCATTTTGAATTATAGATTTGCTAGACTTTTGATTAAAGACTAATTCATATGCACTCTATCTTAATTGACTTATGCTCAGTTAGTTACACATTAGTCCTTAACCTAAAAACACATTATTAATAATGTGAAGAAAACCATTACAACATATTATGGAGGATATGATTATACCCATGTAGTTTCCTCTAAAACCAATGTTGCCTCTATCCACCATCTATAGGCTTTGGAAAATAATATTTTTCTTCATCATGTTCTGCGAATATACACTGTCCAAGTATCAAAAATGGTGTTTTAAATTTAATTTAATAGATTTTCAATGCAAACACTTTTGTTTTTAGGTGTCTAGATTGTTAGAACAAGATTTGTTTCTACAATAGGTCTCTGAGTTTTGACGATAACAATACATATATTTTGTTTGTAACAATTTAGTTTCTAACAGTTTTTTGTGTTCTAAGAGATTCTGGATTGTTGTCCGTGAAGAATCATCAGAAACAAGCAAGGCGCCTCATATATACTATTTGCATCTGATTCTAAAGAAACATCAGTAGTTCTGAAGAATACTAAATGTTCATCAGAAAGTGGAGTTACGGCGTGCTTCTCAAATAAGCTTTCGCCTCAGAAGAAATAATTATGTTAGAGCTTCTACTCCAAGATCAGAAATCAACGTAAAAGAGCGAGCTTTCAAGTTAAGTTCAGAAGTCAAGATTTGTTAATCAGAAAAGCTGTTGCTTCTAATTCTGAAGACAAAATCAAGATTCTCAATACATCAAAGGTCAAGCCTTAAAAGATCAAACTCAAGGATTCACTGAAGATCAAAATTGAGTTAATAAAGAAAAAGATGAGAAGCTGAGTATCACATTTTAGAAGAGTTGTTGCTTCCAATTTTGAAATACGAGATTTTGAATCTTACAAGTTAATGGTACTATACTTCACAACAAAGTAGTTTCTGAACTACACATCAGAATCATTATCAGGAAGATGAAGATAAGTTGATCCTTCCAAGCTTACTACTTCAGAAGCAGAAGTACATTAATTGAATAAAAGAACAGGAAACTTAGTCAAGAAGAAAATTGTACAACAATACTTTACAAATTCCACTATAATTAAATGGGCTCATATTTTTTTTTACAGAAGTTGTCTCCCACCAACAACGTATCAAGCTACAAGATAAAGGAAAGTGACATATTGTACTATCTACACCTATTCTTGATTCTATCTGTTGGGAACTGGTCGTCGAAAATAAAAAGAACCTTCTTTCCCTCCAACGTCTCTTTTGAGAAGATAAAAAAAGAAGATAAAATCATCCAACAAGGTTGTCGACAGTCAGCGACGCTGTTGTTGCAATCACTGTGATGCCTATATTTATACTACCATAACAACTATGCTGATACAATTGTTAATTTTCATTTGAATCGAAGGGAATTCAACCAACACAAATTGACAACAATTAACACACAAATAAAGAAGACAAATGCTTAGAAGCGGATACTTGAGAATCATAAGTCAGAAAGAGAAGTTGATGCACATGCTAATCCAAAATACTACTAGGCCAATTAGTTGATGCTAATGCCTAAGTTGGTATACAGAAGCCAATTAGATCGAAGAAGAGAATAAAGAAGTCTACAAGATGCTACATCAAACTGCAATTATTTTCATCTTTGTAGAATCATTGTAAAAGTAAGGAGTTGTTGCTCAGAACTTGCTTAACACTTTTATAGTGATATTTCTTGTAATTCAAAGTAGTGTAATCCGCTTGTGAGAAGCAAATATGTAAACACAAACTCTCAACTATATGTTTAATGACCCTTAAGTGACTATAATGTTAGTTAGAATTACTCAAGAAGACTGTGACAGGTTGTCATCGTGAAATCTTCTTAGGAGACCGGGTAGGTCTGAGTCTTAAGGAGCCAACGATTGTTATATCACTTAGGGGATCGGGTAGGTCAAAATTCCTAGGAGATAGTTAACAGGGTTGATCATTATGTTAGTCATCGGAGGGTAGCCCATGCAATTGTAATCAGTTTGGTTATAATGGATTAAGACTTTGAGTTCAAGGCAAAATCACCTTGGTAGGATGGACTGAACTAGCTTGAGAATTTCTCAAGTGAACCAAGATATATCGTGTGTTCTTTGCTTCTGTCTATTATATTCTGATCATCATTCAGGGAGAAGCTCTAAGAAGGTGAAATGCTTCTTAGAAATGTTAAGCTTCTGATAAATAAGACCTGAAAACTTCTAATAAACAAAAGCTTCTTAAGCTTCCGCGTAAGAAATTTAAGAAAGGAAAAATTATTGAAAACCCAATTCAAACCCCCCCTTTCTTGTGTTTTTCTCAACCTTCATAAATATCCTTGAATCTTCTTTGGTTAGTTCTGGAAGGTTTTGTGTCTTTCCATATTTTAAATTTTGGATATGTTCTTTGATTGTGACCTTATTTTATAGAGTTAACGATATATATTGTATGATCATAATCTTTAATTATTGACTCAACAACATATCCTATGTCTCTCTTGTTGTTCCTGATTACACCATAATTTATTGAAGTCATCTTGCTTTTATCTATGTTGTTAGCCATGATTTCTTGAAAATAAACTTTGTACTTTTGAGAGCCACATTCACTCGTTCGAAAGATAGATATGTTTAAGATTTTAAAGAATTTTTTTTTTCAGTTTCCAAAATATCCATATATTGTTCTAGAGTTTCGCGAGGTTCTAATAACATATTATAAATATTTTCAAGGTCTTCGTATTTTTATGTTATTCTTTGAATATTACCAAGTTACTCACTTAAATTAATTACAAGTTCATCAAGAGGTACATAAAAAATACCTTATCTTCATCATCAATATCTGTTGTTTCATCATCATCTTCATTTGTTGTTTCATCCAATTTCACACCAGAGGATGTTGTATCCATTGTAGAAACATTTGCGTGTTCCTCATACTCATAAGAAGATTGGTCAAATTCATCCCTTGTAGCCATGATATATTTATTTTGTCCACTAGATCCACTTCTCTTAGATATTTCTTTCTCCAGCTTAAGACATTAATTTTTGAAGTGTCAAGGTTTTTTTACTCATAGCATATAGCCTTCTTTTCAAACTCCTTCTTGTCTCTCGGATCTTTGGAATACTTGAATTTCTTGTTAGGGAATCACTTCTCCCTTATACTCCATAGACGTTGAAATTTTAGGGAGATATGATAAAGTTCATCATCATCTTACTTTACATTCAAATCTTCAAAATCTTTAGCTTGTAAAGTTTTAACCCTGGCCTTTTTTCTTTTAGACTTCAAATGTAACACCCCAATCAAATGCACATCTATAATCACATTGATTAAAGTATTAATACGTGGTACTGAGTGAATACATAAGGTTCTTAATGGAAATATATACATGTACAATACAAAACCAATACATGGTACATATATAAACTAATGTCTGATACAAAAATACTACACATCAAAATACACAACAGAAATACTTCAAACAAAACAAATCTTCAAACTTATTTAATCTGCCTTTCCTTTGCCTTTGCTTTGATTCGAACTACCTAAAATGATTAACATGAGGTGAGATACAACTATCTCAATTGAGTCATAACTAAACCTCAAGTACACTCGACCAAGGGTTTCTAATACTCAACACATATCCTAATATTACACTCATATATTAGGTAACAAAATAAGAGAACACAACTCTTATATCTTATAGCAGTTCATAGTCAACCGATCACCTAGTTGCACGATCATGTAGACCTTAGGAGGTGGTTAGTCAAAATGTGCGTAACAAACTACTTAGCCTATCCATTAGGGAGTGTTTTTCGGTGTAACCTACAACCTGGAATCTTGGAAAATGCCCACTAAGGCGAGGTCTTCAGGGTTTTCCTCCCCTCTTTCCTGGATCATGTCCACTAGGGAGTCTGAGTTTACCTGCATCCCTTTACCTAGGTCATATTCTCCTAATAGAACCTACCCTAGGTGCTTCAATATTTATTATACTCATATATTAGATTCCCTTTTCGGAATCACATTATCAGTACTTGCCAAAATTGAAGTGTCATTACACTTCCACATTTTTACTTACCCACCAGATTTCCCATACAATCCTAGGTATTAACACTATCGATACTTACTGAACTCAAAGTTCCGTTAAACTTATGAGGATTTATTACCATTGGATTCCAATATGATCCTAGGGTTTTATCACTTTACACAGTTATTTCCAATAGGCAAATAACACACAATTCACATTGCTTTTAGTATAACTACCATGATCACTCACTACTAGAAAACAGTATTTAGCGTAAGTACTCACTCTAAGTAAATGCCAGGTTATTCGCATATTTATACTAGAAAATCATAGCATAAAAGCATCATAGTTATATACCATAAAATAGTTCATCGAACTAGCTTTTTAACACAACTGATCACGTCTCAAGAAGAGTTACAGAACTCAAGTTATGACAAAAACGTGAATTTACACACAATCTACTTCCATGATTCAAATCACAGAACTCGTGATTTGAATATGGCAACCATAATTGAATTTTTCGCCAAGTTTTACCCTGTAATTTGAATCACAAGTTTCATGTATTGAATCAAACCAACCAAAACTAAAATCCTGCTCAGATTTTAGCCTGTGACTCAAATCATAGACCCCTTGATTCGAATCAAATCATACAAAATTCAAATTTTTACTTGATTCTCATACTTTTCTCAATCCAAACACATGGTAATCATATACTAACACATATTAAAGGTTAATAAACACTTCACACAACACATGCTTCAAATTTCTAATATGCTAATGGAATCAAATAAACTGTTAACATGCAAGCAACAGTTTCATGAAATTCCAACAGTTTCATATAACACATGTTAGATAATAAAATTATTCTCTTACATCTTGTTATCATCAAAACTAAATTAAAACCATTGTTCTTCAAGCCAACCCTGGTTCAACAATATGGAAATAACCAAAGTTAATACCACCTTCTGTGAGCCACCTTCCCTGGGATCTCTCGAAGTTCAAAGAATCTTTGCACTTTAGAAATGACCACGAATTTGATAACTCCTTAATCCTATAAATCACCTTGGCTAGAAGGACACTACCCTCGTTTTACCTTGTAATCAAGGTCTTTGACCTCTTTCGTTAGTACATCGATCTTAAAGTTTAAATTATCAAAGACCTCTTTTTAAAAACACACTTAACAGATTTCTATTTTTCTTTGAGAATAAGAATCATTCCATACTAGAGAAACTGAAGAGGCCCAATTATTCAAGACAACCTTACAAAGATCTTTATAATCAAGTAAAAATTTTAAATTTAAAAGGCTTAAACCCCAAAGTTGTTTTGAGTATTGGAGAACCAAAGGACAATTATCATAGACATCTCCTAGTAAGTCTCATTGAGATTTCAAACCCCACAGATTCCACCAACCTTCCCTAAACCAAAATTCCAACAATCCGACATGTCGTTTTTCCATTAGCTCGAAACCACATAATTTTTCTTTCTAAAAACTGTGGTGTTTTTTTTCCAAATCTTTCATCTAATACAAATTTTTAGTTTTATAAAAGTATGCATTTTAATATCCTAAATTAAATTAAATCCTCCCACCTAATTTTTTCAATTCTTTTCACCTCCCTCTTTCTATTTTTCAAAACTCTCCATATTTTTTTTCAAACTCTCAAACAAAACCTAAAGAACCACTTTTAAAAGAACTTGGCATTTAGGAAGCTAGGCTAAGAGAAATCTCCAGCTGTATGGTAAAGTTAAGACCCTAAACACTACTGATCAACTCAATTGCTCAACTGGAGTAACCACAAATGCCAAGTCTAAGACGATATTTGTAAGTACAACTAAGAAAATCTAAGTTTTTTAGTTTTTACCGATACAAAAGAGGAAAAATCTAAATAATTTTAGATATCACTAATTTCAAGGTTTTAATAAGCGTGTATGTGAATGTGATTCTAATGTATGTATCTATATAATGTAATACAAGGAATTCAGTTTTAAACTCAAATATAAATTACTTCCCAAAACAAGAAAATTAACAAAGTAGTAAACTTGAATCAGATTTAACCATTCACTCATGTTCTATAAAAATATATAAATTAACAATACAAAACAATGCTTGTTTGTTACTAGCAAATTAATTAATTAATTTAAAATAAAAATTTTAGAACAAATAAAATCAAACAGAAGATGAATTATTTTCACCAAGAAAAAAATAGTTTCTTGGGCATGTACAAATAATAAAACTCATGCATTGAAGTCATCAAAAGAATTTTCTGGTACCCGTTGGTGCTGCTGATGATGAATCATGTGGCTCAGGCCCTAATCTCAGTTCTAGGTCTAACTCCATTGAAGAATCTTCACCAGACAATAACAAAGCCTCTTCTGTAGTACTAGTAGCAGCAGTAGTAGTTTCTCCTTGTGATGGTTGTGGCTTTTGCATTTCACTCTTTGTTGGTGATTCAGAAAAAAATGGAAGTTGTTGCCTCAGTTGAGTCATAAGAGCTTCATTAATATCTCTAGAAGGAACATGGTGTTGTTGATCTTGTTGTTGAGATTGAGACAACACAATACTAGAATTCAAGTTTGGTAATACTAACTTGTTCACCTCTTGAACATCACTAGAATTTGCCTCCATGTTTAAAGATTGTTGCTTGAGTTTTGCTTTGTCTTTTCTATGAATATTCATGTGACCACCTAGTGCTTGTGCATTAGAGAAGCCTCTCTTACAGAAATTGCACTCATAGGACCTAAGAATATTGATCACTTGTTTTGCTTGAGCATCACCTTGATCATCACCACCACCATCACCACCTTGTTCATATTGATCAGACTCCATTCAATGATTAGTTTCTAGTAATTATGTAATGATGAAGCAAGTGAATAAAACTATATATGTTATAGATATAAATATTGGTAGCTAAATGGTCAACATAGGGAAATTATATATATGATAAGTGGGACATATGCTATGGCCTGCATTTCATCATTATACTATTGTATAGAATGGCATGAAATGAGAATGCAACTTCCTCAAGTACTTGGGACAAATTGAGTAAAGGACAAATATATAACTTGGTCATTGTATAGGGAAATTATTTTTGTCTCTTTGTTTCTTGGCTTCAACCGATTTGCCTACGCTAACTTCAAATATTGTCGCAGAGACACACCTTGTTTTTTTGTTTTGACAAAAGACACAATGTTATCATAAGAGTTTTCATTAATATAATAATGGTGAAAGTTAATTAGTATGATAATTATAGTAGAGAAAAATATGTTTTTTGTGTAGTTGTTATGCTAATGTATTCTGATTTTCCTCCCACAGAATTTGTCTCTTCTAAATGAGCTTTCATTTTTTTGACTTGTTAATCTTTACCACTGTTTTTTCCATCTAATGAGTAAGTTATTTTTTCTTCAATTTATTTCTCAAGACCATGTTAAAAGAGTGAAGAGATAGAGCATTCGTATAGTAATCAGCTTCTATTTTAATTTTGAGCATATATCACTATTAGAAAAAACACATTTAATTTCGATTAGATATAAAGTGTTATTTCGATTTTAAATGCGAGGTAGCAAAGGATGTAAAAAAATGTGTCATTTTGCCTCTCAATTTTAATTCAACAATAGGTAATATATATTCTCAGAAAAATCTTTTTCGAAAATTTTAAATGGCGAAAACACTTTTCTTTAGATTTGACATTTTACTGACGGGTATAACACATTTCACCTCGGTTTTAACATTCCACCGAAGGGTAAAACACGATTGAGTTTACCCATTAGTGTAAATTGTTTATTTCACTAAACCTTTAACTGAACACATAACTTCTCAAAATAATTATGTAAATATTTGTGTTATATTTGAAGAACAATATACACTAATCAATGATTTTCAAGTATCATGTAACTCATCATTCATCTCACGTTCTTTAATGGCTATAATCTCTTCAATGTTTTATGTTCTTTAGTCAACACTTCCTTTTCGAATAATTCATTCTTGAAAGCAAAAAATTTAATGCTTTGCAAAATGAACAAGTATGGAAGAAAGTTGAACAAAAACTATAAGTATTTGAGATATTTTAATCATTAAAGAACATGAGATGTATGATGAGTTGCAGAATATTCGAAAAACATTAATTAGTATAAGATATGTCTCAAATACAACATAATTTTTCATATTATTATTTCCAAAATCAATTTAATAGGTTATATGTTTAAAAAGAGGTTAATGAAACAAACAATTGACACTAGATATAATAAACTCAACTCGACTAAACACGATCAGAGATGCATAAAGAATCACAAAAATATAATCTCAATAACAATATCAATCCCAAACTCAAACTCAATAACAACAAGGTAGAGATTTTCATAACTTTGAGAAGTAGAACAACTAAACAACAACAACAACAATAACATCAACAATTCAAAAACAACAACTTACATTAAAAAAACAACTCAAAAAACAATTTCTTAACAAAACTAAAACAACATCATCAATACACATATATAACATAAATCTATTTAAACAACAACAAGATTAAACATCTAGAGTTTCGGGTCTAAAAAAAAACAACAACAATAACAAGAAAAATGTTGTTTTTTAATATGTAAAGTGAAACCGTTGTCATAAAACATAGTTTTTCTAGTAGTGTATCTTAGAAAATCTACACATCCAATTTTGAGAAAATGGAGTCATTACCAGAAAAAGTGTTTTGCAACAGTTATTTTTAGGTTTTGCGAAGGTTCTAACAACCACCAATTGGCCTTTATGACAGTTTTGCAACCATCGAGAATATGTGTGTCATCAAGCCATTTTGTGACGGTTAAAATAAACGTTGTTCTAACAATCACAAAAAGTATTGTGATTATTTCAAATCACCCTTACAAGTTTTTCTGGGACAATTTGTAGTCGTTGTCAAAATCATGTTTTTTTTTTGTTTAAAGGGTCTTACAATAGTTTTTAACCGCTCATGTATGCTTTTTTTGAAGTTTTAAACCGTTGCAAAATGCTTGTTTTCTTTGTTGTTAGAATATTGTAACGATTTACTTTTGTCGCAAAATTGTATTCATGGTTTTTTTATGATATTGTTTTTAAATTTAATAATAATTAAGTTGAAGAGATACTATAACAAATGAGTTATAGTAAAAAAAGACACATAACATTATTTTGAAGTAATGTAGTATAAATACTATTGTTTTTTTTTTCAAGTTACTTATGCAGAAGTTTTTCGAGAAAGATCCGTCAAATTGTTGCAATGCAGATAACACATGCAGTTTTTATCGTTTCCACAAAGAATGGTTGTGTTTCAAAAACTGTTAAATAATTTTATTACTTTAAGTTTGATTTATCAGAAGATTGATTGTTAGATGAATAGTTGAAAAGTAAAATAATAGAAAAGTAAAAGTAAACTTTCAGTGTTCCAACAGTGAGAAAACTTTGTTGGGGTTAGACTTCATTGATATATTCTTATGTAGCATCAATGACCAGTAGTATACAATTATAATCAGATATTAATATTGCATCATGATACTGTTCTCGCAGCTCACGTTTGAGTAAACGACGTGAGATCATGCATATTACCTAATATACGATCTCTCAGCCTATTAATCAATACGCCAACATTAAGTTTCAACAGTAAATGCAGATATTAATGTCCACTTTCATCAATATCATCATTAAACGGGGATATTAGACCTAAATTTATGTGTAGACTTTAGCATCCAATAGATGTTAGACTTTGATCTAGTAATGACCAGTACCTTTTGAATATCAAGTCATACCATGAAAACATGTTTTATGTAGCTAATCCAAAATAAGAATTAAGAACAAAGAATCCATCAATATTAAAACTTAAGAAGAATTACATAGAACACCATGGTTGGTATCAAAACATAAGTATCAAGACAACTACATTTAACCCCAACTAAAGATGAAATTAAATATGCTTACTCATCATAGCTTTACAATCAAGCCTAGAAAGAAAGAAGTTGAAAAGCATCTATTGGTGATTCCCCTCTCGGTCTTCCTCTCCTATTCTCTCGTGTTGTGATTTTTGGTGAGAACCTAGTTTCTTTGAGAAACCACCTCGAATCCACCGACTTCCAATCTCCTAAAATGACTGCCTGACACCCCTATTTATAGGTTAGGAAAAGTAGGCTCGCTAAGTGCACCATCCAAGCTTGCTTAGCGCGCCTACTTTCTACTAGGTTAAGTAATGTCAACTACCCTATCACTAGCCTTTCCACCTAAGATCTTTAAGCGCATTTCCTACACTCGCTTAGCCACCAAAATCATGCTTCATCTTGAAGTAACTTAACCCCTGTAGCGGCAAAAATTTTGAGTTTAAGTCATTGGTTAACTTAATTCGTTAAAAAGCAAGAGTCGCCACCGAACTTTTTTGATTCCAAAAGAGGAAAGGGAAAAAACTCGAAAAAACCACAAAAAGAAATCTGGATACGGGGGTTGGTTATGTAAGGGGAAGGTGTTAGCACCCCTCACATCTGTGGTACTCCACAGGAACCTTTTGAAAATCTGTGTTTGAAAGTTAAAGCGGTTTTGTTTGCTAAAAAGAGAGAAAAGAGAAAAGAAAAGGTTATTTACAAAAGAAAAAGATTATTTACAAAAGTTTGCTCGGCAAGATGTAAAATCTTGTGCCTACATACCTCCTCAGTGCAATGGAGAAGTCAGAGCATTTGTAGTTCTGCTCAAAAGTTTTGAAAAAAGGTTTTATTGAAAACAGTTTTAAAGGAAAGGAAGTGCGAGTGCACAAAAGGATTTTAAAGAAGATCACTCAACAAAAGTCGAGGTTTTATTATGAAAAGAGTTTTGAAAACAGGTCGATGGCGGTGCGCAAGACACTCGACTTACAAAGAGGTTGGTTGGGAGCTTGGTATATGGACCAAGTAATGCGGGGGTGAACATTTTATTAAAAAAAGAGAAAAGTAGAAGAAGTAAATGGAAACATACAAGCTCACACGGGTAAACTCCATACAAGCATAAGGGTTCAAACATAAAGGATTGAACATGAAAGAGGTAAAATAGGAGTGTACGTGCAAGTGTGCACGTGTAAGTACGGTTGATGGCGATGCGTGAAGTGCAATCGACTTATGGTAGAAAACGGCTAAGGACCTAAGATTCTTTTATTTTGAAAAACGGTTAAAAGCATGCAAGCAATAATAAAATAAAGCGGTAAAGGAAAGCGGTAAAATTATTACAAGGCCTCGGGGATGGGGATTACACACTTAACGAATGGGGATGAAACTTAACATAAATTATTACAACCCAATCGAAAATTAAAGCGGAAATATAAGAATAATATATACAAAAATTAAAATGAATTATAAATGTCCATAAAAGTCCAATGCCTCAATGATAGTAGCACCTCACAAAAGTCAAGAAAACGTTAGCAACGGATATATATAATGATGCATGAGTAAATGACAAAAATATACTAACAAATATTAATCAAAATTAACTAAAGAAAGTCTAGAAATAAGCATGTTAAGATCTAAAAGAAAATTAAAAATTAAACAACATATTTTTGGAATTTTTAATAATATGAGAAATTAAACTAAGCAATTAACATGAGAAAATAAACTAACAAATCTAACTTAACAAAATATTTTTTTGTATTTTTGTGATATCATATTAGGAATTAAAACAAACATATCAAAATAGAAACAAAAATATAAAGTAAAATAGAAATGGGCTTAAAATCAAAACAAAAGGGGGTGCAGTTATTAAATGGGGCGCTGGGCTTAGCATGTCAAAGGCCCAAGAATTCAAAATAAACAAAACTCAGCCAAAGGGAGGGGGTTTACGGATCAAGATAGGGTGTAGAGCCAGCAAACAGAATTGGGCTGTTATCATGGGCGGAAGGTCCAATTAAAATGAAATGCATGAAAACCCTAGACAGCAAAAAGCAGTCCGTCCCCCCCATTCTTTCTCACTCAATTCGGTCCTCACTCCCACTCTCTGTTCTCACGACGCTCTGTTTCAAGCATAACAACAACTAACATCATCCTCTCACTCTATTTCTCGACTAACAGCAAAAACAACAAAACTCTTCCTATCATTTTCCTCGCTCTTACAGTCTCTCTCAGCTTATCAATCTTCTACTCAAATATAAAACCAAACACATAATCGAAACACAGTCATGGCAACCCAGCATATAACAACAAGCTAAATATCACAGTTTAGAAACAACAAATCTCAATCAAACAGATACAAGCATGAATCGGCATACCACAATCAATCTTCATGTTATAACAAAGATCTAAAAAGATGAGAACTATTACCGTAGAGGCGTCGGTATTGAAATCGTTACCGCTGTTGATGTTGTTAAAGGTGCGATGATGATGTTGCGATCTCCGGGATCTGTTGAAGCGTCGGTGCGGTCGTGGTTGCTGAATGAATCGACTCCCTTGCAGGTACTGAGTCGAAGCTTAACGTCGGAGTTGAGTTGTTGTGAATCTACGAATCTGCTCGTGACGGATCGGAGCTGAATCTGAGCTGAGTTGCGTTCTGATGAAATCGATCTGAATTCGGTGATGAAGCGTTAATGGGAATCGGTGATGATTGTTGACGGATGTGAGTTGAAGCTCAGTTTGATGTTGCTGCGAAAGTTACTGTGATGGTGAATTTGGAGGTGTTTGTCGTGTGTGTGTTGATGTTATGAAGATTTTGTGTATGGAGCTTTGGTTTGATGATGATTATTGCAGATCGGTTAGTTTTATGAAGGTGATTTTATGGTTAAAATGTTGAAATGGAGATTTGCAGATTTATGGAGTTGATTTAGAGGTGAGTTTGGACGTATGAAGGTGGAACGGTTTCAAAGGATGAATGAGGATGGTGATATTTGGAGTTTACATGGATTGGAGGAAGTTTCGATTCAATTTTGGCAGAGTTTCGATGCTTTTTCTTCCCCCCTTTTCAGTGTGGTGAATGGCTTGTTATATAGAGAGTGTGAGGTGAGGGTAGGATAGGAAATTGAGGGGAATTGGTGAGGAATGTCTGAAGAATTTTAGATCCACTTTTTCCGGAGTGAATCAAAACGCGTGAGGAGAATGAAAGAGCTGGCAAAGTTTGTTGAATTGTTTGTCTGTAGTGAGCATCAAAAGTGTATGAAAAGTGTGAAAAGATATTTGTAGGAAGAATTTGTGACCCTTGATAATTTCAAATGAAGGGTGGAGATTGATTTGGATTGAGAATTTGGATGAAATTTGGAATGTGTGAGCTCATATGCTGAGTGTGTAGAAACGTGGGAAAGAAACGTGAACATGGTCCCCACATGAATTTAGCTTTTGAAGAAATTATGTGAAATTTTTCTACTGATGCTACAACTCGTGACTTGCTTGTGGTGTGGACCGTGGACCCCAATTCTCAAGGCTTGATTAATGGATAAACAAATGATGGGCCTTAAAACTTAAATAAACTTGGATCTTCTCATTATTGTACCTATTGAAAACAAGAAGAAGAACAAAAACAAATAACAACATAATAATATGATAAAAATAGTTTACTAACTTTAATTGAAAATTCAACTTAAATTTAAATTGAATTTAAGAATTAAAGTTATAAATCTAAAATGATAGAAAATACTATTAAATCGTAAAAATCAAATAATAAAAAAAATACGCAAAAGATACTCATGTAATATATTTTTTTTTGATTTTTTTGAATGAATATGATGCAAATGAATGTCTAAGACGCTACATATATTTTTTTCAATTTTTTGAGATAAAATAAGAATACTAAATGTAAATGATGCAGATAAAAAGTCGGGGCAAAATTTAGGGTACAACAGCTGCCCCTATTTAATTATCTTTAGCCAGGTAGCTTGAATGACTTAGTCATCAAGATATCAGTGGCAGAAGGTAATTAAATACTTAAAAAAACCTGAATTTTGCCCCATTGATGCAATGATATGTTATGTTATGAATGCAGGGACTCTTTTTTTTATATATTTTTTTTGTACGATATGATATGAGACAGACTCGAATCTCTGTGGGGAATAAAGCGCCACGAAAGACAAACTGTTGACGGAGAAACTTAGTAAAGCAAGTAAGAACTCCGCAGGGGAAAACACAAAAGGAATAAGTGATAGACTCGAATGAAAGAAACAGTTGGGGAAAAGATAAGCGTACCCAGGAATAAAACTGGACTTCGCAAGGGAAAGAGACAGTCAACAGAAGCTTTCAAGAGTAAAACATGAAAGGAAATCTGGACAGAAGATCAACAGAGAAATTCAGAATGAAAGATCTCTGAAACCCACATCAAAAATCATTCAAGAGTAAAACGAGAATGAATTTGGAAAGGAAGATACACAACAAAGGCGATCAAGATAAAACATGACTGGACTTCGAGGAGAGAATATATGAGGCATTCAAGATAAATCATGAATGGATAACGTTAAGGGCAATCAAGATAAAACATGATTGGATAACATCCAGGACAATCAAGATAAAACATGATTGAATGGCATCAAAGGTAATCAAGAGTAAAACATGATTGAACTTTGAGAAGAATGTATCAGAGACGTTCAAGATAAAGCATGAACGAAGCAGCATCAAATGACAATCAAGATAAAACATGATTGAAGGTAACCAAGATAAAGCATGGTCGAAAGCGATCAGGATAGAGCAAGATCGGAGACAATCAAGATAAAACATGATTGAAGGGAACCAAGATAAAGCATGGTCGAAAGCGATCAGGATAAAGCATGATCGGAGGCAATCAAGATAAAACATGATTGAAGGGAACCAAGATAAACCATGGTGGAAATCTTTCAGGAATGGCACTGAAAGAAGAGAGAGAAATCATAACATCCAGGAATGGAACTGAATGAAGAAAGGATACATCTAGGAACAACACTAGACGGAGAAGACAAACAAGTATCTGTTTTGGATAGGTGCCAAGTAAGTTGGACTCTGATCTCAAGGTAAGATGTTGATAACAACAGGACCTCGGAAAGATGCAAATGAGCATGAATTTTGTTTCAATGCATGATGTTGAATCTTTCTATGCATGACGAATGATAAATGCAATACAATTGTTTGTGACAACTGAGGTAGACTCTTTTGTGAGGCAAGATTGGAACTCTGATTCCTCAATACGGGAACTCTGCCAACTCTGCTTGGGAAGAAGATGCTTAAACACACTCCTATTACATTGGTAACTGTATCAAACTGATGATCCTTTTGGGAAGGACTGATAAACTGCTTGGGGATTGATGAAGAAGATTGCCCCTGATTGACTAATTGTTGCAAGTTAACTGATCATGGCTTCAGTTGAATTGTACTGGGGATGAACTGATCAAGGCTTCAGATCTTCAAATGAATGTTGGGATGGCTTGCCCCAATATAAGTCTTGAAAGGATATTCTGATCAACAAATCTTGACTGAACATCTAAACAACAGGATCTTGAAGTAACGTGCCCCTGATAGGATCACTGATTAAGTTTCTCGACTGTTTGAACTTCCTGAAAGATGAGTGCTTACTTGCAAATAAAATGTTCATTCAAGAATGGTAATTTTAATGCAATGCTCAAAACATATTTTTGAAATCAAAATCATTATTGGAATGATGTTATTGATGTAAAGCAAATGGAATCACTGGTCAAAACATAAAGGTTAAGACATTCAAAGTGAAAGATAAAGCAAAGGTATGATATCAAAATAAATGATTGGCAAATCTCTTGGGAGTCAGCCTACGCAACCTTGTTGTAGTATGCTTTCAAAATAAACCTTGCTTCAATTAGGTCTTTTAAAGGTTGTAACGTGGTCAGGTTCATGGTTTCAGAAACAAAGGATATAAGGCTCAAAATTTGATTTTACCCACCCATCTTCGTAATGATCTCCAGTCCTAACACTCAGTTAATTCAACTTATGCATTCAAGTTCCAAGAGACTTCTGGATTTGCACCCTTGATATTGATAGTTTCACAAGCAAAGAGAACTTTTGAGACGGCAGCCACTTCATCCTTTTAATAGTCACAACATTTTGTTGTTTGAGGACTTTTATTGACTTCTCTTTTTTTCATCCTTTTCTTTTGATATCCCTAACTTTTGCCTGAACTGTTTATTTTTGCACTTACAGTCAGCGGGATGCCCTTATTTTTGCCTAAGTCATATTTTTGGTTTTGACTTAGCAGGCTTTTCTTCGATTCTATTTTTTTTTTTGAAAGATAGTGACCGCTTTGCTTAATGATTGATGAACCATCATTGGCTTTTGATTGACATATCCAACACTTCTTTGATGTGTGCGGAGGAAAGCTTGTGATTGAAACCTTTGTTGAAAGGCGTACTGAATGATTCTCTTAAAATAGAATGCACAGCCAAATTAACTGAGAACTACCCTGCCCCAGGTTTAAAATGTGGGTTTTTTCGTATAGAAAGAAACTCCTACTTCGAAGGCTCAAAGGGGTTAACAAGGGATTAACTTCCTTATTTCTCCAGTGTTTGGGAATTGAAACAATGCCTGTACATCATCAACAAAGTTTTATTTGAAAGCATACAGTTCAACAACTTGGGTATTTCGTTGTCATCATCCTCCCTCAAATCTCTGCATAAAACACAAGTTTGATAGAGAAAGCAGATGGATTTTTTTTTTTTTTTTTTTTTTGTAAAAGTAGGTATAAACATAAACATAGTGGATGTGAATGAATTCAAAATATGCAATGCTCATTTCATTAAAATTAACATTCAGAATTAAACAAAGTTTGAAAGCAAACAACACAATGAAGGAAATGCAAACAGTAAAGAAACAAAGGCCTAGTGACTAATCAACAACAAGGATGAGCTATCCCGTCTGAAACACTTGGCTTTAGGAGACTATCTGGCTTTGACTTTTCTTCAGCCACTTTGATCTGGCAAAGGATTAGTGACAACATTAGGACCCACATCCCTGAAAGATAGCATCTTTGATCTAACCAACTCTTGAACTCTTTCCTTCAAAGGGAAACATCTTTCTAAATCATGGCCTGCTGCACCTTGATGAAAAGGACAATGAAGATCAGATCTGAAACCATCAGGGAGAGGATTTCGAGGTGGAGGCATAGCTCTTGTTGTAATCAACCCTTTCTGGACCAAAGCAGGATACAGTTCAGTATAAGTCATGGGGATAGGATCAAAGTGAGTCCTATCACGATTCCGATCTTGTTTCTGCTTTTTGTTACCTTGAGAAGGAACAGACAATGGACGTTGATGCAGAGTCCTACGAAGCACTGATTGAGGAAAGCAAACAGGTGTTTCCTTCTCTACTCCAAAATATGAATCACATGACATAACAGATGGTTGCCCTTGATTTGAAGTAGCAACGGAAAAGGCTAAATGAGTATCCACTTGCTTTGTAATAATCGGAGGAAAGCTGCATTCTCTCTTCAACAAGACTTGCAGGGTTTCCATAATCTGATCCATCTGTATTTTCAACTGGCTAACCTCTGCTCTTAGCAACTCTTGGTCTTGTTGAAGTTCTTCCATACTCTTCAGATACATGTTTCTAGTTCAATGTGTCGAGGAATCAGCTTGACGGTAGATAGACGGCTCTGAAGATGGAGACAGACAAGAATAAGTTTTCTGGACAACCTGGATAAATGCATGAAATATGCAAATGATGCAATGCAAATGCAATGTTGTTTGATTTTAAAAGAATTCAAGTTATTAATTTGTAAACATCAAAGCATGAAGGAAATAAATCCTAAATTGGATGAAAGCATTGATCAAGTTATCATCAAGATCAATCATCCATTTTGGTGGATTAGAGTTTTTACCCTATCAACACCCAAGATCCATTGAGTTTGATGAAACTTATGATGTTTACAAAGAAAGACCTATGAGTTCCTTGGAAATCAAACGAATGCATGGTTTATGTATCCATCATAATCAAGGTCTCACAGGGTCACACAAACAAGGTTCAAAGTCACGAGCATGGAGTCAAGATTAAGAACAACCCACAAAGGTATGTACTAGGGAATTTTGTACCTGCCAAACGGGTTCTATAAAGGTTCCCAGAGTTTTCAATCTTCTATCGGATACTACCAGCACACACAATTGCTCATGGGCGCCAATAATATTCCTAAAAAGACCTCGTCTGAGCGTAGCATCGCATGACAACAAGAACAAATTGGTACTTGAACTTGTTTCTGCGCTACATCCTAAAAAAGGCTTAGATGGGTTAAAAGGGTTCTAGGTCATTCAGCTTCTACGGACACTCACTATTGAAAATAATAGCGTTCTTACGATAGCTCGTAACAACATCTACTACCTTCCATGAGGCCTCCACTGATTGGGGTTCCACCATATGATGCTCATGTTAAGGATCGCTCCTGACATGCAACTATTGGTCTTACCACCTCCTATCTCAAGTTACTCACAAAAGTCCGGGTTAGAACTTTATCTCATATCACAAGGTATCACCCAAGTAACCACATAAAAATATATACAAAAAGCAAACAAATGGCAATAACATAAACACACAGATAAACAAAATAGGCTAAACCCACTTAGAGATATTCCCCAGCAGAGTCGCCACTTTTCTGTAGCGGCAAAAATTTTGAGTTTAAGTCATTGGTTAACTTAATTCGTTAAAAAGCAAGAGTCGCCACCGAACTTTTTTGATTCCAAAAGAGGAAAGGGAAAAAACTCGAAAAAACCACAAAAAGAAATCTGGATACGGGGGTTGGTTATGTAAGGGGAAGGTGTTAGCACCCCTCACATCTGTGGTACTCCACAGGAACCTTTTGAAAATCTGTGTTTGAAAGTTAAAGCGGTTTTGTTTGCTAAAAAGAGAGAAAAGAGAAAAGAAAAGGTTATTTACAAAAGAAAAAGATTATTTACAAAAGTTTGCTCGGCAAGATGTAAAATCTTGTGCCTACATACCTCCTCAGTGCAATGGAGAAGTCAGAGCATTTGTAGTTCTGCTCAAAAGTTTTGAAAAAAGGTTTTATTGAAAACAGTTTTAAAGGAAAGGAAGTGCGAGTGCACAAAAGGATTTTAAAGAAGATCACTCAACAAAAGTCGAGGTTTTATTATGAAAAGAGTTTTGAAAACAGGTCGATGGCGGTGCGCAAGACACTCGACTTACAAAGAGGTTGGTTGGGAGCTTGGTATATGGACCAAGTAATGCGGGGGTGAACATTTTATTAAAAAAAGAGAAAAGTAGAAGAAGTAAATGGAAACATACAAGCTCACACGGGTAAACTCCATACAAGCATAAGGGTTCAAACATAAAGGATTGAACATGAAAGAGGTAAAATAGGAGTGTACGTGCAAGTGTGCACGTGTAAGTACGGTTGATGGCGATGCGTGAAGTGCAATCGACTTATGGTAGAAAACGGCTAAGGACCTAAGATTCTTTTATTTTGAAAAACGGTTAAAAGCATGCAAGCAATAATAAAATAAAGCGGTAAAGGAAAGCGGTAAAATTATTACAAGGCCTCGGGGATGGGGATTACACACTTAACGAATGGGGATGAAACTTAACATAAATTATTACAACCCAATCGAAAATTAAAGCGGAAATATAAGAATAATATATACAAAAATTAAAATGAATTATAAATGTCCATAAAAGTCCAATGCCTCAATGATAGTAGCACCTCACAAAAGTCAAGAAAACGTTAGCAACGGATATATATAATGATGCATGAGTAAATGACAAAAATATACTAACAAATATTAATCAAAATTAACTAAAGAAAGTCTAGAAATAAGCATGTTAAGATCTAAAAGAAAATTAAAAATTAAACAACATATTTTTGGAATTTTTAATAATATGAGAAATTAAACTAAGCAATTAACATGAGAAAATAAACTAACAAATCTAACTTAACAAAATATTTTTTTGTATTTTTGTGATATCATATTAGGAATTAAAACAAACATATCAAAATAGAAACAAAAATATAAAGTAAAATAGAAATGGGCTTAAAATCAAAACAAAAGGGGGTGCAGTTATTAAATGGGGCGCTGGGCTTAGCATGTCAAAGGCCCAAGAATTCAAAATAAACAAAACTCAGCCAAAGGGAGGGGGTTTACGGATCAAGATAGGGTGTAGAGCCAGCAAACAGAATTGGGCTGTTATCATGGGCGGAAGGTCCAATTAAAATGAAATGCATGAAAACCCTAGACAGCAAAAAGCAGTCCGTCCCCCCCATTCTTTCTCACTCAATTCGGTCCTCACTCCCACTCTCTGTTCTCACGACGCTCTGTTTCAAGCATAACAACAACTAACATCATCCTCTCACTCTATTTCTCGACTAACAGCAAAAACAACAAAACTCTTCCTATCATTTTCCTCGCTCTTACAGTCTCTCTCAGCTTATCAATCTTCTACTCAAATATAAAACCAAACACATAATCGAAACACAGTCATGGCAACCCAGCATATAACAACAAGCTAAATATCACAGTTTAGAAACAACAAATCTCAATCAAACAGATACAAGCATGAATCGGCATACCACAATCAATCTTCATGTTATAACAAAGATCTAAAAAGATGAGAACTATTACCGTAGAGGCGTCGGTATTGAAATCGTTACCGCTGTTGATGTTGTTAAAGGTGCGATGATGATGTTGCGATCTCCGGGATCTGTTGAAGCGTCGGTGCGGTCGTGGTTGCTGAATGAATCGACTCCCTTGCAGGTACTGAGTCGAAGCTTAACGTCGGAGTTGAGTTGTTGTGAATCTACGAATCTGCTCGTGACGGATCGGAGCTGAATCTGAGCTGAGTTGCGTTCTGATGAAATCGATCTGAATTCGGTGATGAAGCGTTAATGGGAATCGGTGATGATTGTTGACGGATGTGAGTTGAAGCTCAGTTTGATGTTGCTGCGAAAGTTACTGTGATGGTGAATTTGGAGGTGTTTGTCGTGTGTGTGTTGATGTTATGAAGATTTTGTGTATGGAGCTTTGGTTTGATGATGATTATTGCAGATCGGTTAGTTTTATGAAGGTGATTTTATGGTTAAAATGTTGAAATGGAGATTTGCAGATTTATGGAGTTGATTTAGAGGTGAGTTTGGACGTATGAAGGTGGAACGGTTTCAAAGGATGAATGAGGATGGTGATATTTGGAGTTTACATGGATTGGAGGAAGTTTCGATTCAATTTTGGCAGAGTTTCGATGCTTTTTCTTCCCCCCTTTTCAGTGTGGTGAATGGCTTGTTATATAGAGAGTGTGAGGTGAGGGTAGGATAGGAAATTGAGGGGAATTGGTGAGGAATGTCTGAAGAATTTTAGATCCACTTTTTCCGGAGTGAATCAAAACGCGTGAGGAGAATGAAAGAGCTGGCAAAGTTTGTTGAATTGTTTGTCTGTAGTGAGCATCAAAAGTGTATGAAAAGTGTGAAAAGATATTTGTAGGAAGAATTTGTGACCCTTGATAATTTCAAATGAAGGGTGGAGATTGATTTGGATTGAGAATTTGGATGAAATTTGGAATGTGTGAGCTCATATGCTGAGTGTGTAGAAACGTGGGAAAGAAACGTGAACATGGTCCCCACATGAATTTAGCTTTTGAAGAAATTATGTGAAATTTTTCTACTGATGCTACAACTCGTGACTTGCTTGTGGTGTGGACCGTGGACCCCAATTCTCAAGGCTTGATTAATGGATAAACAAATGATGGGCCTTAAAACTTAAATAAACTTGGATCTTCTCATTATTGTACCTATTGAAAACAAGAAGAAGAACAAAAACAAATAACAACATAATAATATGATAAAAATAGTTTACTAACTTTAATTGAAAATTCAACTTAAATTTAAATTGAATTTAAGAATTAAAGTTATAAATCTAAAATGATAGAAAATACTATTAAATCGTAAAAATCAAATAATAAAAAAAATACGCAAAAGATACTCATGTAATATATTTTTTTTTGATTTTTTTGAATGAATATGATGCAAATGAATGTCTAAGACGCTACATATATTTTTTTCAATTTTTTGAGATAAAATAAGAATACTAAATGTAAATGATGCAGATAAAAAGTCGGGGCAAAATTTAGGGTACAACAACCCCGAAGTCTTTGAATCATCTTTGCTCGCTAAGAATGCTTGTTTTTTCTAGCTTAGAGAGGTTTCACCTTTGCTTGCTAAGAGAAATTGTATTCTTGGATTAGAGAGCCTTGATTTGTTGGAAAGTTCTTAGCTTGGTCTCTTATGTTGTTTTGGTGATTTATTGATCCTTTTTGCCTATTTTATATCAATGCATAGTTAAAATGTCCAAGCAAGCCTCTTATCTTTTTCATTGATGAATAAAGAGTTTTTCATTTAATTTATTATAAAACAAGTTAATTAGTGCCTACATATTTAACGTATTCTTGGAAGTTATCAGCTCTCCCCAATTTATTTGTTTGTTTATCCTCAAACAAAATCCATTCAAATGGTTCGAAAGAAATTTAAAATGCCCGTTTTAGAAGAAGTTAAATGACTTGATCATGAATTTTTATGTAATAATAGTAGAGAACAATATGTTTTTGTGTAATTGTTATGCTAATTAATCTATTGATTCTCCCCCACCGAATTTGTCTCTTCTAAATGAGCTTCCATTTTTTGACTTGTTAATCTTTTTCACCGATTGTTTCATCTAATGAGGAAGTTCTTTTTTCTTCAATTTAATTCTCAAGATCACGTTAAAAGTGTGTAGAGATAGAGCATTCATATATTAATTAGCTTGCATTCTAATTAGCCAAAATAGAGAAAATGAATATATCCTACAAAATCTACACATCCAATTTTGGGAACATGAAGTCACTATAAGAAAAAAAGTTTTGAAACAGTTATTTTTAGATTTTGCGACGAAGTCACAATTTAACCTTTGAAACGGTTCTATAACATCAAGAATATGTGTGTCTGTTGTGAATGTAACTCTTTTTATCAAAACACCATTTCAACAAAGTCTGTTGTTGTGGTAATGTTTTATGTGTCAAAATTGTATAGTTGTCGAAATGTCGAAGAAGTGTATCTCGACATAAATTTAGACTTAGCTTTATTTTGTGTTTTTAGTTGAGTTAGGTTAGTTGGATATTGCTTGGTGTGTAAGCAATATCAGTGTATAAATAAGGAGGTACCCTATCATTGTAATAATGCAGTTGCATATTGAAAAGATTGAATAAAATTCTCAGTTGAGAGCAGAGAGATACTCTGTAAAAATATTCTTTTGCTACCCCTTTTCTCTAAAAGTCTAGTTTCTCTTTTCTTTCCCAAATCATCTTTTCTTTTCTTCCGTCATAATCATTGTGCTGTAGAATCATCTAGTAGATATAGAGGCTACTACTCTGACATATACAGAGATTCCTATTACGGGTGATAAAGAGGTTACTCCTCTGATTGATATGCAGGCGTCTGCTTCAAATTCTACTGAGCCGTCTGTACACACTGATGAAGAATTTGTTGGAGGGTCTAGTAAATGTTTCATATTCACCAGATTTACCGATCATATGGCATTGAGATTATGGTAGGGAGAGGTATATATATTTTATGTTGAACTTTTTTGTATTTATTATCGATATGTTGGAAATAACTGATGATTTTTACTTTGTTAGTTACAAGACCGTTCATCGTCGAAGGTGCCCACCCATGAGGCAAAGATGAAGAAGTCATTAGATGCCCCAATCCCACAGGAGGTTAGGGAGATTTTCGATGATTGCAATATCCTTTCACTAGAAAAATATTCGCTGACCATGCTCGATGTTGCACTATTGTCAGCCTTTATTGAGTGATGGCATAAGGAGACATCTTCATTTCATCTTCCATTTGGTGAGATTTTGATTACTATTATTCATGTTGATTGGATAATTTTTATAGGCAACTTGTTGAGTAAGATGTCTTGATATGTTGTATGACATCCTGACCCATGCGTTGTTCATACTGCTCAGGCTGGGTTTTTTTGTTCCAAGTAAATGGATAATTTCTGTAGGAAACTTTTTGAGCGAGATGTTCAGCACATGTTGTGTGACTTCTTGATGTGCAGATTGGGTTCTAATTATCTTCAGATTTTATTCAAGATTTTTTTGGTTTTAATTCCTTCAGAATATGCAGAAGATTACTTTTGAAATAATCTTGTTAATCCAAATCATTTTGGAATTTTTTTTATTCAAATAAGAATATTTGATTTGATTGGATTTGCATTGAAGAAAATATAAAGATTTGATTTGATTGGATTTGTTTTGAAGAAAAGATTTAAATACTAGGGCAACTGGCCGATAAAAAATACAGAATATGCCTTGAAGGAAAATTTATTTCAGATTTATTTATTCAAGATTGTGCTGAAATTGGATATGGAAAGATATTGATTGAAGATTCATTCCATGAAGAGATTTAATTAGATATGTTTTATTTATAAGATTTTGATTTTCACTTAATGAGAAAATCTACAATATCTATTAAAGATGATTTAAAGTGTGACTCAATTATTTGCCAGAGATTTATTCTAAATCCTTTATTTGAGAAGTTGGAAGTAAAAATTGTATTTGATTTGTTCAAGATTTATAATTTTTCAATATGGATAGATGTCAAGCCAAATGTTGCACAATCTGTGAGACATCTATCTCAGACTAGTTACTTGGAGAGCTAGATAAATTGAAGTATATCTTGTTTTTTTAAGATTTGTTTCCTTTTAATATTTCTTTTATATCAGCAATATGAGTTTGTGAGCATGTGCTTGGATTTGGAAAAGATATATTTTTAGCAATATATTTTTTGGTGTGCTTATTTTTTTAAGATTTATATCAATCAAGGATCTCAATCTTGCTAATAAATATTTGATTGATCATGTGTGTTTTTGGTGGATGTGATCTGAATCAAATACAACAAGAGTAATCAAGATAATGTGATCATGTGTGTTTTTGCAATGTAACACTTTATCGCTTTCATTATTGCGAGATTAATATAACTTAACAATTGACAATTAACATAACACATGACAAGTAACATAACTTAATACAAAAAATTATATAACTTAACAAAATAATAATAAATAACAAAACTTAGACACTACTAGATCATTATGGACGTTTCAACATCTTGATTATATTGTCAACATGTCTAACAATTATCGCATCAAACTCGATCAATCCCTTTATTTGCTTACAATGATATGTTCTCCACGTAACCTTCAAATATTCATCATTCTTCAGCCACTACAACATTTTTGGCCTACGGCCATGCTAAATTTTTCCACAGCTCAAAAATGGTGGCCACATACATGCTTTGGCCAGGGTTTTCAAATCATAGACATATGTTTTGAAAAATTGAATCCGGAGTGTGAAACTGTGGCTTTTCCTTCGATTTCCACGGTTACGAAACTATAGATATTTTAAGCCGCAAAGAAAAACCGCGACCTTATAATTTTCACTTCAAACTGTGGCCCAAGCCCAAAAAAATATACCCCGCCAGAATTTCCCTCTTTTTTTTAGTTTCCCTCTCATAATTATTTTCTTTTCTAATTTTTTTAAGATTAAAAAAGTAAAAAAAAATTGAAAAGGTAAATACACTATATACAACTTCACGTGTGTTGCTCCACCTCCTCCGAACCCTAAATTCATCTTCACCTCCTCCACCGAATCATCTTCTTGTTCCAAACCCTAAATTCATCTTCACCTCCTCCAACGAATCAAACCCTAAAATCAATCTTTGTCTCTTCTCATTTCAACTTCACGTGTGTTGCTTCAAATCTCTAACCACAAATCTCTCTCTCACCTCACGCCGCTGTCAAAGATATCTCTGCTTCACTAAGATCCCTCTTCTCAATACAAATCCACCATGAATCTCTCACAGCTGCGATACAAATCCTTAACCGCGCTTGGGATCTCTCTCATCTCACGCTGCCGTCAAAGCAACCACCACCACCACCACGAATCTGAACAGGTTTGTCTTCTCAAACCCTAATCATTTTCCGTTCTTCACACTTTCTGTTTCAGTAGTAATGTTGAACTGAAAACAAATCCTAATGTGAGACTCGTTAGATCGATTAAAGAGTGTGTTTTTGAGATGTTTTTTCAGTACTATTTTTGGGGTTTTTGGATTTGGTTTTGATAGTGCATTATTTCTTATATGCAACATCATCTGGAAATGCAGCCCGGTTTATTAATCACATGTATTCAATTTCCCAAGTTTCACCAGGAATCATTTGTGATTTTTTGTTGACAGGCTGTTAAGGGAACATTGTTGACAGGAATCATTTTCTAATTGTTTTCTATAATTTAATGCAAACTAAATGATTTCAAAATGGAGACTCTAACTCCCGGAACAGGAAGTACCAGAGATGACACTTCTATCTCTCAGGCCAGCATAGATGGATCCAACTCTGTCAATGATGAGTTAAACTCTGTACTAAATGAAAACAAATTTGCCGTAGAAGAGGTTGATGCAAGAATTGGGTCATTTGGAAATGAAGAAAATTATGCTCCTATTGGTATGGACATTTGCTAGTCTCAAAACAAAAGGTACCTTTCATGAAAGCTCTTGTGATATTATGTTCTTAAGTTGATACCTAGTCAAAAAATTATGCTTATATTCAGCTCTTTCCTTTTTACACTCAATATCTTCAAACATGTAAAATGTGTAGAACAGAGAAAACTAGATGGATGTTTAAAAAGATTCTGATTTTGTCTTGCAAATACTGCACGTGAAAACTTGAATTGAAACTGATAGATATCAAATTCAGGAGAAAGAAATCGTTGATGAAGTAACTGTAAGGACTTCAGAAGTGGAATATCTTGAACAAGAATTGGAACTGATGAAAGCAGCACCTGAAATGGCATTTGATAATCAACAGTCTATTGAATTCTACCTTGACAAGTTGACTAAACAAGTAGAAGCTAAAAGAGATTACCTTTCGACTTTGGAATCAGAATGGTAGGTCAAAGTGTCTGAATCATTTACCACAAATTACTATATATAATAATATAGATGTTTATTATAAGTTTATGGATCAACATAGGCACACCATAGAATTATTCAGTGTTTAACTTTTCCCTTTCCAATAAAGAATAAATTTACATATACATGCACGTTCACACATAAATGCATACATATATTTGTAAGACAAGACTGATGTATCATGAGCACATGATTATTATCTTTCTTTTCCTATAAGAGAATGAACTTGAAAATATTGTTATCTTTGCTGGATTTTAATGTGTCACAGGGATGCTATAAGAAGACCCTTGGAACAAAGAAAGAGAACTCTTGAGGAATCTCTATATTCAAAAATTCCAGATACACAGGTAATGCTCCAAAAGTTGAGAGAAGTGCAACAGGAAGAAGAGTTCATTTCATCTGAAATTAGAAAGAGGTACATTTTCAAATTCCATGTTTAATTCATTTCAATATTTTTTGCTGAATGTACATTATAAGCCTCTTCTTACAATCCCTCGCTAGAGACATTCATTGAGTCACATGTTTTATAGTTTTGTTTGGGAATTGGCTATTCATACTATACAGTTTTTCTTTTTAGCACCCTTCTTTATTTCCATAAAGTATTGCTTAAATGAAGATTGCTACCTTCTTTTTTTCATGATTAAAGGAAATGGAAACTTGTTAGAAGTTCTCTCTAATTTTTTGCATTAGAGCTATTTTGTTGGATTTAACAATAAATGTTGTTGTTGTTGTAACAATAAATGAGTACTTCCCACAAGCTGAACATGTACAAAAATATGCTTCTTAGAATGAATTGAGAGACCTATAAAAAGAAGTTGATTGCACCAGTGCAGCAGACGTCATTTTATGTCATTTTAGATTTATTAGGTAGTTCAAACACTAAATAATGCATTTGATTATGCTTTTTCAGGTCCTTTCAATTTTGAAGCAGCAAAGACTAAGGGAAGCCTGCCAACTCTGCATCTCAATCCATACAGCTGGACCAAGGTATCAATTTTCTTGAACTTTGTCAAATTTTGAAAGGGAAACACGATTTGTTCTTGTATATATGTTGTTTTGTGATTCTGATTTTCTGTGTTATTTATGATTCTGATTTTGCATTATAGGTTTCTAGTATTATATATTTGGAATCACTGGCTCGCGTAAGCTTTTCTTAGTCTAATAATGAAACTGATTATGTAACCAAAGACATAAAGAATGCGTTAGATTCGCATGCCTTTCTCCTTAAGTTAGTTAAAGAAATGTCTGGAGATTTTCAATGTATTATTTGAATAGGAAAATCTGTATTCTCATCGTTTTTTTTCTTATGACAAACTAGTGGTTTAAACTATATCCCGAGTTTCTTTCCAATCCTTTCTTCATTGCTGGAGAGTTATATGCCGGAGTTTATGTTCCTACTATTGCCTATGAAGTAGTTAAAGGTACAAAGTTTGTGTCCTTAAAGTGTTTAATCAATGTGTTTGAATCATTAGTAATCTTCGCTTTCTTGATTTTCTGCAGGAATTGATGCGGATGTGAAGCCCAAAATGAATTTTAAGGTTGTGTTTATCTTTAAGGTTGTGTTTGAGGTTATTCTTAATCCAAACTAAGTTTTTTGAACATGTTGTTTTATCGTGTAGGTGTTCTTGGAATACTCTGATTGTACTGCTTCTTTAGCTGCGAAAAATGCTCTAAATGGCCGAAAATTTAGGGGTAATATTGTGACTGCTGTTTACTATCCAGAAGAAAATTATCATATATGGAGTATGATTTATAACCACTTCTAGGGATGATAATCTGTTTGTAGTGTTTATAGCAACTCTTTGTCACTCAAGTTTTTATATTTAGTTTTGGTTCAGGTTTATTATATATATAATGTACTTAGTCAATCATATACTGATGCTATTGTCATTGATGTGTAGACAGTAAAATAATTTGTATTCATACAATTATAGTAATCAAGCTTTAAATTCTTCAAAATTGGCGCAAGTGATTGGTGTGTTGGTATGAAAAAGAAAATCAGCCCTTTGGACAAGTTTGGTTTCACTATTGGAGTACTTAGAACTGATTCTAAAATTGATTTTTTACGTGTAAAATTGACATGTGTGTTTTTGCAATGTAACACTTTATCGCTTTCATTATTGTGAGATTAATATAACTTAACAATTGACAATTAACATAACTTAACACATGACAAGTAACATAACTTAATACAGAAAATTATATAACTTAACAAAATAATAATAAATATCAAAACTTAGACACTACTAGATCATTATGGACGTTTCAACATCTTGATTATATTGTCAACATGTCTAACAATTATCGCATCAAACTCGATCAATCCCTTTATTTGCTTACAATGATATGTTCTCCACGTAACCTTCAAATATTCATCATTCTTCAGCCACTACAACATTTTTGGCCTACGGCCATGCTAAATTTTTCCACAGCTCAAAAATGGTGGCCACATACATGCTTTGGCCAGGGTTTTCAAATCGTAGACATATGTTTTGAAAAATTGAATCCGGAGTGTGAAACTGTGGCTTTTCCTTCGATTTCCACGGTTACGAAACTATAGATATTTTAAGCCGCAAAGAAAAACCGCGACCTTATAATTTTCACTTCAAACTGTGGCCCAAGCCCAAAAAAATATACCCCGCCAGAATTTCCCTCTTTTTTTTAGTTTCCCTCTCATAATTATTTTCTTTTCTAATTTTTTTAAGATTAAAAAAAGAAAAAAAAAATTGAAAAGGTAAATACACTATATACAACTTCACGTGTGTTGCTTCACCTCCTCCAAACCCTAAATTCATCTTCACCTCCTCCACCGAATCATCTTCTTGTTCCAAACCCTAAATTCATCTTCACCTCCTCCACCGAATCAAACCCTAAAATCAATCTTTGTCTCTTCTCATTTCAACTTCACGTGTGTTGCTTCAAATCTCTAACCGCAAATCTCTCTCTCACCTCACGCTGCTGTCAAAGATATCTCTGTTTCACTAAGATCCCTCTTCTCAATACAAATCCACCATGAATCACTCTCAGTTGCGATACAAATCCTTAACCGCGCTTGGGATCTCTCTCATCTCACGCTGCCGTCAAAGCAACCACCACCACCACGAATCTGAACAGGTTTGTCTTCTCAAACCCTAATCATTTTCCGTTCTTCACACTTTCTGTTTCAGTAGTAATGTTGAACTGAAAACAAATCCTAATGTGAGACTCGTTTGATCGATTAAAGAGTGTGTTTTTGAGATGTTTTTTTCAGTACTATTTTTGGGGTTTTTGGATTTGGTTTTGATAGTGCATTATTTCTTATATGCAACATCATCTGGAAATGCAGCCCGGTTTATTAATCACATGTATTCAATTTCCCAAGTTTCACCAGGAATCATTTGTGATTATTTGTTGACAGGCTGTTAAGGGAACATTGTTGACAGGAATCATTTTCTAATTGTTTTCTATAATTTAATGCAAACTAAATGATTTCAAAATGGAGACTCTAACTCCCGGAACAGGAAGTACCAGAGATGACACTTCTATCTCTCAGGCCAGCATAGATGGATCCAACTCTGTCAATGATGAGTTAAACTCTGTACTAAATGAAAACAATTTGGCCGTAGAAGAGGTTGATGCAAGAATTGGTTCATTTGGAAATGAAGAAAATTGTGCTCCTATTGGTATGGACATTTGCTAGTCTCAAAACAAAAGGTACCTTTCATGAAAGCTCTTGTGATATTCTGTTCTTAAGTTGATACCTAGTCAAAAAATTATGCTTATATTCAGCTCTTTCCTTTTTACACTCAATATCTTCAAACATATAAAATGTGTAGAACAGAGAAAACTAGATGGATGTTTAAAAAGATTCTGATTTTGTCTTGCAAATACTGCACGTGCAAACTTGAATTGAAACTGATAGATATCAAATTCAGGAGAAAGAAATCGTTGATGAAGTAACTGTAAGGACTTCAGAAGTGGAATATCTTGAACAAGAATTGGAACTGATGAAAGCAGCACCTGAAATGGCATTTGATAATCAACAGTCTATTGAATTCTACCTTGACAAGTTGACTAAACAAGTAGAAGCTAAAAGAGACTACCTTTCGACTTTGGAATCAGAATGGTAGGTCAAAGTGTCTGAATCATTTACCACAAATTACTATATATAATAATATAGATGTTTATTATAAGTTTATGGATCAACATAGGTACACCATAGAATTATTCAGTGTTTAACTTTTCCCTTTCCAATAAAGAATAAATTTACATATACATGCACGTTCACACATAAATGCGTACATATATTTGTAAGACAAGACTGATGTATCATGAGCACATGATTATTATCTTTCTTTTCCTATAAGAGAATGAACTTGAAAATATTGTTATCTTTGCTGGATTTTAATGTGTCACAGGGATGCTATAAGAAGACCCTTGGAACAAAGAAAGAGAACTCTTGAGGAATCTCTATATTCAAAAATTCCAGATACACAGGTAATGCTCCAAAAGTTGAGAGAAGTGCAACAGGAAGAAGAGTTCATTTCATCTGAAATTAGAAAGAGGTACATTTTCAAATTCCATGTTTAATTCATTTCAATATTTTTTGCTGAATGTACATTATAAGCCTCTTCTTACAATCCCTCGCTAGAGACATTCATTGAGTCACATGTTTTATAGTTTTGTTTGGGAATTGGCTATTCATACTATACAGTTTTTCTTTTTAGCACCCTTCTTTATTTCCATAAAGTATTGCTTAAATGAAGATTGCCACCTTCTTTTTTTCATGATTAAAGGAAATGGAAACTTGTTAGAAGTTCTCTCTAATTTTTTGCATTAAAGCTATTTTGTTGGATTTAACAATAAATGTTGTTGTTGTTGTAACAATAAATGAGTACTTCCCACAAGCTGAACATGTACAAAAATATGCTTCTTAGAATGAATTGAGAGACCTATCAAAAGAAGTTGATTGCACCAGTGCAGCAGACGTCATTTTATGTCATTTTAGATTTATTAGGTAGTTCAAACACTAAATAATGCATTTGATTATGCTTTTTCAGGTCCTTTCAATTTTGAAGCAGCAAAGACTAAGGGAAGCCTGCCAACTCTGCATCTCAATCCATACAGCTGGACCAAGGTATCAATTTTCTTGAACTTTGTCGAATTTTGAAAGGGAAACACGATTTGTTCTTGTATATATGTTGTTTTGTGATTCTGATTTTCTGTGTTATTTATGATTCTGATTTTGCATTATAGGTTTCTAGTATTATATATTTGGAATCACTGGCTCGCGTTGGCTTTTTTATTCTAATAATGAAACTGATTATGTAACCAAAGACATAAAGAATGCATTAGATTCGCATGCCTTTCTCCTTAAGTTAGTTAAAGAAATGTCTGGAGATTTCAATGTATTATTTGAATCGGAAAATTTGTATTCTCATCGTTTTTTTTCTTATGACAAACTAGTGGTTTAAACTATATCCCGAGTTTCTTTCCAATCCTTTCTTCATTGCTGGAGAGTTATATGCCGGAGTTTATGTTCCTACTATTGCCTATGAAGTAGTTAAAGGTACAAAGTTTGTGTCCTTAAAGTGTTTAATCAATGTGTTTGAGTCATTAGTAATGTTCGCTTTCTTGATTTTCTGCAGGAATTGATGCGGATGTGAAGCCCAGACTGGATTTTAAGGTTGTGTTTATCTTTAAGGTTGTGTTTGAGGTTATTCTTAATCCAAACTAAGTTTTTTGAACATGTTGTTTTATCGTGTAGGTGTTCTTGGAATACTCTGATTGTACTGCTTCTTTAGCTGCGAAAAATGCTCTAAATGGCCGAAAATTTAGGGGTAATATTGTGACTGCTGTTTACTATCCAGAAGAAAATTATCATATATGGAGTATGATTTATAACCACTTCTAGGGATGATAATCTGTTTGTAGTGTTTATAGCAACTCTTTGTCACTCAAGTTTTTATATTTAGTTTTGGTTCAGGTTTATTATATATATAATGTACTTAGTCAATCATATACTGATGCTATTGTCATTGATGTATAGACAGTAAAATAATTTGTATTCATACAATTATAGTAATCAAGCTTTAAATTCTTCAAAATTGGCGCAAGTGATTGGTGTGTTGGTATGAAAAAGAAAATCAGCCCTTTGGACAAGTAGGGGTGTACATGGGTTGGGTCAACCCACAAAATCCGGTGAAACCCACCCAAAAAAATCCACAAAAGTGGGTTGGGTCGGGTAATTGGGTGGATATGGGTTTCAAAACTAAAAAACCCATTAAAAAAATTGGGTTTCGGGTAAAACCCAACTCAAACCCAAAAGACTCATTGACCCACTAATCAAATATTTATTATTACAATTTTAATAATTTTGATGAATTTTAACTTAGAAATTATAATTTTAGTCTCTAAACATTTACTATTTTAGTGAACCATGACTTTAACTAATTTTGAATGTTTCACTTTTTGGTTATTTTAATTCTAATACAATTTTATGTCATGCAACTTTAATTTGTTGTTAGTATTTTATGATAATTTTTATTAGTTAATATTATCATTTATTATTATATAATGTTAAACTATAGTAAAAATAGATTATCTAATTTTTTTAAGAAGATATAAATTTTGAGTAATTTTTATGAAAAAAAATATGATGACTCATCATTTAATGTTAACAAGCAAAGAAATTATTTGGACAACCCACTACCCAACCCAACCCAACCCGAAAATTAGTGGGTTTGCCCAAACCGACCCATTGATGTAACGGGTGGTTAATTTACCTCACCCAAACCGGTGTGTCTAATATGGATTGGGTCTTGGGTTTGGCCAAACCCAATCCAAACCAGCCCATGTACACCCCTATGGACAAGTTTGGTTTCACTATTGGAGTACTTAGAACTGATTCTAAAATTGATTTTTTACGTGTAAAATTGACATGTTTAGTTGACTTGTAAAATTGGCCTACATATAGCTGCGGTTTTAATTAGTGGCCATAATAAAACCATGGTAAGACCTTGAAACTAAACCGTATGCTATAAATTAAATAGAAACCGTGGTTTTACGATATGGCCACAATTTTGTACTCATGGCAAAGACAAACCGCGACCTTAATCTAGATACCTAAACTGTGGCCTATACAAGCCACGGATTTACAAAAACGTGGCCCAAACTACAAAATCATGGACTATACTTTAGGTCACGCCCGCATATCCCACAGTTTAATTTTCGTGGCCAAACCGTGGCAAAAACTTATAACCACGGTTATTTTGTTGTATTTCACATTTCCTTCAATATCAATACATGGTGCACAAAACTTGATCTTACCCACCTTTATGTTCTTCTTGTGGGGTAGCAAATTATCCAATAAATTTCTCAGAACAATACTGGTGGTGTCCTCGGGTGGACGAAAATCACCAGGAGGTTTTACACTATTGACACAACTGCCATAAAAAATTTTGAGACATTATAACATGTTTTTTTAACAACACATGAATTATACAAGTTTGTATTTATTATGGACTACACGCAACTGCTGGTGCAATCACAACTACCATATTTATTATCGGCAAAATTTCAACTGTCGAAAATTAAACTACCATATTTTTTGAAGCTCTTCTAAAAGTCTGGTAAATGGACGAGCTTTTTATAAATCGGTGATTTTACACTACTAAATTTGTCAGCATTTTGGAAAAAAATCAGTAAACCATTGTGTGTTTTTTTTAAAAAATCGGTATATTTTTTCCATCCATCGATTTTATTTTAAAAAACTGATAAAAATATATATCGGATTTTTAGAATACACTACTAAAATTTTCTTTTCATACGAGATTTTTAACTTTGTACAATAGAATATTTTGATAAAAATTTGACAAAGATAATTTGAATATTGGTGCCAAGTATGATTGAGCATAGTGACAGGAAATATCTCAAAGATATTGGCAGGACAAAGGCCTACACATATATGATCAAGGAATTGATCCAACGGTTATGATCTCCAACCATAAAGTTGGTCTTAAAACAGACCCATTTATATATTCTTCATAATATATATGAAATAGTTAAATAACTGAAATCATTTAAAAATAGTAGGAATAGTATCTTTGTATTTCGGTTGGATTGGTCTTTGTAAGGATGAAAAGGTCATCTAAGGAATCACGCCATCGTTTACATGACCGTTTGATTAAATCACCTAATAAAATATTCAGAAAACTTGGAATATTTTATCCATTCGTTTCCCAAATTATAACCAGCTACATATTGTTTACTGCAATTTATATGGGGATCAGTTGCATGCATGCATGCATATGCTTGGAGCAATATTTAAATTGGTTACAATACAAACAAAACTAGTGAACATATTAATTCTTCTTGATGAGTTGAACTATCGTAAATAACATGATTGATAGCTTTTCTTTTTGGTAATCCTTAATTTATAATTTTATATAGGTGTTTGCAATTGACAACTTTCATAATAAAATGTTGTGTAAGTCCAACTTAATTATACCTTGATTCCTTGTTGAGCCGTCCTAAACATTGAATTTGAAGTTGACTTGGTAGTTGCAGTTTGGAGAGTCAAAGTATATGCAAAACGAAACAACTGGATTTGCAGCTAGCTGGTAGATGAACCCGTCTCAGTTGTACCAACCTGTTGCCTGATACACAACAAGGTTGCCATGAGTGTCCTCCACGGGGATAGTCCAAATTTTCAATACAGATATTTCATTTTTTTTAAATAAAAAATATATACGGAAATATAGAAGAAAATGTACAAATGTGAAGAAGATGTGCAAAATACAGAAATGAGAAAATGCAAATATACTTTTAAAAATAAATAACTTGCTAGTTTACTACCAAAAGAAAGAGAGAAAAAAACAGTGATTTGCAAGATAATAATGTCTTTTCCTAACATTAAGTGTAACTAGTAACAAAGTCGTGCATATGTGCGGGTTCTGGTCTATTACGCACATTTATTTACATAATATATTTATTTTAAATAAAAGATTAAAAAAAAATTAGATCAATAATAAAAAAAATTCGAGTATAAAAATATTTAGATCAATAATAATTTTTTTCCCGTATACAAATATTATTTTTGTTTAGAAATCATTTACAAAAATATTTGGATCAATAGTAAATTTTTCTGCATATGAAAATATTTAGATCAATAATAAATTTTTTTCGTATACCATTTTTTAATAAAAAATATTCGGATCATAAATACCATTTTCGTATATAAGAATATATAGATCAATAATAAATTTTTTCGTTTAGGTGTCATTTGCAAAAATATTTGGATCAATAATAAGTTTTTTTCGTATATAAAAATATTTAGACCAATAATAATTTTTTTCCCATATATCATTTTTCAATAAAATATATTTGGATCATAAATACCATTTTTCATATATAAAAATATATAGATAAATAATAGATTTTTTTCCCATATACAAATATTATTTTTGTTTAGGTATCATTTACAAAAATATTTAGATCAATAGTAAATTTCCGTTTATAAAAATATTTAATCAATAATATATTTTTTCCCGTATACCATTTTTGAATAAAAAATATTTGAATCATAAATACCATATATATATATATATATATATATATATATATATATATATATATATATATATATATATATATATATATATATATATATAAATAGATAGATAAATAATAGATTTTTTTCTTATACAAATATTATTTTTGATTACATAAAATTAGTGATAAATTACACACATTTTTGTATATCGTGCAAAGACACGCATCTTCACGTATAAATTTTTCTTAAAAAATATTTTCTTAATTTTAAAATTAAAATAATTCAAAATTCTAAAATATTATTAATATTAATAATATTAATAATTAAAAAATAATATACTTTTCCGTGTTTGAATTCACAGTTGTTTTAAGTATATTTGCTTTTATTTTTTTAATTGCACACACAAAATGTAATAATAATTATATATTAATTATTATATCTAAAAAATAATATAAATATGTCATAAAAAAACTAAATCCACGTGTTAGTTGGATTTAAAAAAAATCTATAGCTAAATAATATTTTTTTAATTAAAAGAAACTTAATGATTTAAAAAATTTAAAGAAAATTAAAAAAACTTAATATAAAATAAAAGTAGTGATAAGTTCCACACATTTTTGTATTTTATTCAATGACAAACGTTTTCAAGTAAATTTTTTAATTTATTCTAATTAAGAATATATGATTTTTTTATACTAACAATTATTATTATTTTATCAAAAAATATTATATCTTAAATTAAAAGTTTATTCAAACTGTTTTTCTTTGTTGTAAAAAATTAATAATTTTTTTTTAATTTTTATGCGAATTTTTAGATCTAAACAATACAATAACAATATGGTTTTTTTTAAATGTTTAAAAATCCATTTTTGAGCTGCTCTATGAAAACAATAGTTGCATTGTTTCGTTTTATTTTTAGAAAACAGATTGTGTTTCTATATGTCACCTCTTGAATAAAAAATACTATATCTAAATTTTGGGAACAGATAAGTAGGGGTGGCAAAACGGGCCGCCTGCCCCGCCCGCCGTCCACCCCGCCTTATGCCCGCCTATAAACGAGCGGGGCGGGCATGCCCGCCAAGTAAAATGGGCATCAAAATCATGCCCGCCCCGCAAGATGGCGGGTTGGCGGGCGGCGGGCTTACCCGCCTATTTTTATTTTTATTTTTTTAATAGATTAATATGTTTTTTTATCTTTTAATTAAGCTTTTCACTTATTTTTTAAAACAATTTTTTATAAAAGTAATTTGTTAACAAATTTACTCTAAAAAATATTACATATATTTATAAATAAATGTATAAAATAAACCATCAAGAATTGCAATTACTAGAATTAACTAAAAAAAGAGTGAGATTTGGAGGAGGAGCGGGTTTTGGCGAGCGGCGGGCTTTGGCGGGGCGGGTATGGCGGGCGGCGGGTTTTGGCGGGGCGGACTTTGGCGAGCGGCGAGCCTAAAATCCCAACCCAACCCGCCATTTTTTGGCGGGTGCGCGGGCGGCCCGGCGGGCCCCGGCCCGTTTTGCCACCCCTACAGATAAGTCATCATAGATTGCTATAGCAATATGTATATATACATAGAGTTAGAGATTGATAACTAGGCAAATTGATAGAAAACTAATATATTAAAATGCAAAGAATTGTTAATTTTGAGGAGATGTAGATGTGTTGTCATCTCATAGCATTAAAAAGGGTGGTAAAATTAGACCATGATACACAATAGTATAAGGCATAGGGCATAGCATAAAACTCTTAATCTTAAGATACATAACCCATAATATGGTGTATACCTTTCTGATTTAATTTAATTATGAACATTATTTTATGAAAAATGCTAAATACAATTATTTTTATTATTTATTTTTAATGTGCCTTTAATTGATTTCTATAATTGTATTTAGCAAATAATAAAAAAATTAAGAATATGGCTTGATTCTCCTTGATTTTCTTCTTCCTCGTAACAACTTTCTTCATTTAGTCCTACATCAAAACCAGAGTTTTATTTTTTTCAAGGCATACAATAGAATGAAATCAACAAATAATTAAATATGTGCTGTAAAAAAGATGATGAACGTATAAAATTAGTCCTACATCAAAATCAGAGTTTTATTTTTTGTAGCTCTCAATATGAAATCAAATATAATATCACTAATGTTTGAAGATACGATACTTCAGTTATTAGTTTCAGATCCAAAATGTGATCAATAGTTTTTTTAGATTCGAAGAAGAAAATAGTATATCAACAATGTTTTTTAGATCTGAAGAAAAAGGAAGACCAAGAAAGAGTTGATGATGTTTATTGTTGGAGTAAAAAGCTTCAACAAATAAAACTTCTGCATCAAATAAAACTTGTGCAACAAATTGTGAGACTCACAACAAGACGAAATATAATTACAAAAATGTATTTGGTCTCTTTTTAAATCCATTTTCAAATTTAAATTTGCAAGTTTATAACAAATTGTTTTTGTAGATATAGATTTAAAATGTAAAATAAATATCAATATCTATCATATAAGAAGATTTGTAGTCATGGAAAAAACTTTTCTACCCTTTCCCTATTTTCCTCCACCTACACAAATTGGGGGCAAATTTGGTCCAAAGTTTACTTTATGCCACTAATGATGTCATATTGTACATTTCTAATTACATGGTTGTTATTTTATGCTTTTCATTGTTGTGTTTGAACTACTTGATGATGTCATACAGTTGGATCGGTATTGGTTGTCCTCTTTTAGGTTTTTCCAAAATGCATTTCAAAATTAAAAACAATAATATCTTCTGACACTTTCTCCCTCTCTCACGTCCTTCTCACCCTCTCCTGTCTTCTTCGTTCTCCCTCTTCTTTTCAACCAAGAGATATTAGGGTTTGAGATGTTGTTCTTCCTCTTCAGCGGCGGCTAACCCTTCTGTCTCCGATGGCTTTGCGTTTCATCTCTCTTCTCTTCTGAATCATCTTCCATCTTTTGTCTTCGCATGCGATGGAGATTCTCTATTTTCCAGCGAGAGACTCTCCCTCGTGCCGCTTCAAAACCCTTAATCTCAAACCCGACGCTCGATCTCTTCTTCTGCTTCAACTAAATCGGTGTTTGAGAGGTGTCGTTGAGGAATGCGTTTTGGAATCTGTTGCAGAGTTAACACGTGTTGTTGTTGACTCAGACACAGATTTGAACGTTTGGTGATGATGGTGTTATTGTTCGTTGAACGTGATGATGAACAATTCTGATGAGATCGTTTCAAACCTATTGTCTTTTAATCTCTCTTTTTCTATGTCTTTACTTTCTGAAGGGTTATATGTAGTTGGAATGATGAAAGAAAAAGTTTGCAGCAGGGTCGGTTTGAAGTTGCAGGCTCGGAAGATTTTTGTTTGTGATTTTGTGGTTTGTTTTGTGATTTTCGTTGAAATTTTTTTGATTTTTTCTCAAGCTGCTGTATTCGATGTATTTCGTTGATAGCGTCAAAGGCTCAAAAGGAATGTTAGCGTCAAAGTTCGATCTATGGCTGAGGTAATTATGGTTTTATCAAACTTTTTAAAGGTTATATATATACTATTTGCTTATGCATATGAAATGTGATTATGATTTAAGAATTGTTGGTTGTTAATTACTACTTATTACATCCCTGTTGGTTGCTAATATTTACTGACTAGAGTAACTTTAAACTGTCTTTTATATTGTATTAGTTATATAAAGTATTAATTTTGTTATAAGTTAATGAGACCCTTTTAATAAATAATAATTATGATATTGATATGGCAAATGAGCACAAACTTTTCGAATTTGATGGCCTTTAGTGGACCAGCACCTAAAAGAATTAATGGAAGGTTGGTTATGATTGGTTTTGTAGCAGCGATGAGGGTGGAGATAACAAAAGGGCAGGGTTTGGTTGAATAATTGTCTGGCGGCGGAGTTCCATGGTCTATTGTAATGATGTTTAATAGTTTTCACTTTTCAGGTCGTTGAAAACAATAACAATTAGATCGAGCGACGCAACAGAAGATTCGGCCTGTTAGAACAAGAATTGTTCTGATCAATATTCTTAGTTTTGATGATAACAATGTATATGAATTTTACTTAAGACAATGTGGTACTCTAATCCTATGCAATTTCCATTTCAGGAAATATATAAAGAGTATGCACAAAATCAGCGCAACAAGCACTGACTCAGAAGGTTCAGCATGCAACATCAGAACATGCTCTCGCAAGACATCAGAAGATGGTCAAGCAGAATCAGAACATGGTCTATTGAAGCATCAGAAGAACTTGAGATCAGAAGCAGAAGCACTGAAGTTCTCATGGTATCACGCTTGAAGCACTTCAAAGTCAGAAGACAAGAAGATGCTCTGCACCAAGCTGTTTGACTCTGATATATTCAAACGTTGTGTCTACAAACATCAGATCAGAAGCAAGTACAAGATGGCAGGCTACGCTGACTGACAAAAGGAACGTTAGAATCTATTAAAGGCAAAGTCAGTTAAAGCAGGAAAAACAAGGCTCGAGGTAGTTGACAAAAGAGTGAAACATTAAATGTAATGCTGTACGGATCACACAACGCATTAAATGCTCCCAACGGTCATCTTCTCAAAACGCCTATAAATAGAAGTTCTGATGAGAAGCTGAATACAATACTCTACGCAAACATACAGAAACGCTGTCAAAGTGAAAAGCTCTCAAAACTTCATCTTCAACCTCACTTCATTACTGTTGTAATATCTTAGTGAGATTAAGCTTAAACTTAAGAGAAATATCACAGTTGTGATTATAGCTTATTAAGAAGCATTGTAATACTCTTGTAAGAATTTTTTTTACATTTATTTGTAAAAGGTTCCTAGAGTGATCAAGGTGTGATCAGAATACTCTAGAAGACTTAGAAGGTATCTAAGTGGAAAACCATTGTAATCAAGGTTGATTAGTGGATTAAATCCTCAGGTGAGGTAAATCACTCTAAGGGGTGGACTAGAGTAGTTTCGTTAACAACGAACCAGGATAAAAATCATTGTACAATTGTTTTTATCTTAAGAGTTTTTAAAGTCACACTTATTCAAACCCCCCCCCCCTTTCTAAGTGTTTTTCTATCCTTCACGGCCGTCGAGTAATTCATTCAGGTGTCAAAACTATGTATGGTTATTGATATTTTGTGGTTGATTTGATGATTTTGAGGTTTGTTTTTCAGGATTTAGACTTGATCGAGTTTTACCGCTAACTTTTGAATCTAACAAGGTATGATCGAGTTTTTCTTATCTAAATATGAACATTTGAAATTGAATTTGGTTTATTGTTTTCTCTTTTAATTCTTATGTTTGCTGATATTTGCAGAGGATGAAGTGAGAGAAAGATCAAAAAGAGGTGCAACAGCTGCTAGCAAATGGAGGGAATACTCATGGAAAGGTGATTGGAAACGGCATTGTGTTTGAATTTTTGAATTTTTGCGTACAAATATATGGTGATTTCGGTTTTTGAATGGCCTAACTTGAATTAGATTTGTGTACATACTTTTGTTTTTCACTGATTTGGATTGAACTGGATTTTTTTTTGTGTAGGATTGTGTATGAAGTGATGGCTTCTTATCGTATTGGAAGTGAATTTGAATTGTGACATGGATAAGCAGTGACTTGATTCTGAAATTGCATATGTGTTGTGACTGTATATTCTGTTGTGCTTTCTAGAAAATCGCAGAGTAGTCAAGGATATAATCATTATGTTGCAACGTCCCGATGAAACTGTCATTTAATGTTGAATTTTATTATTTGACTATCTATGTAATAACTGTTTTTATTTATATAAATGTTATTGGTGTTGGTATGTTTTTTATTTTGTCTCCATTCATGCTAGTTTGGTTGGGTTCTAGAATCTGGTATAGTTCGGAGATGCATCTCCGAACATATTTACAACATGACTTCGGTTGTCAATCTCCAAATTTTAAAAAAATAATAATAATTTTTAATACATTCAGATTTCAGAGATGAATCTCCAAAAACACATAATATTTTAGAAATTTTGTGCATGTTTGGGGAAAAAAATTTAAATAGCCATGTTTAAAAAAAATTACAAACAAAATCATGTTTTCAGATTATTTACCAAAGTGTCTAGGTTTGGGACACCAGAAAGGTGTATGCGCCAAATGAAATGGCGCACAAGTGTATTTCTGGGGTGTATGCGCCAAATCAATTGGCTAGCTCTAATTTTATAAATGTTTGCGCCAAATGGAATGACTCATTAGGGTTATTTTTTCCCTTTAAGCCAAACCATTTGGCGCCTAAGGCCAAGGTTTTTTTTTTTTAGTTTTTATAATTATCATTTAGAAACACCTATTAGGGAACAACGGGTCTATATAAAAAAACCGGAAATAACAGATTTCAATAATTTTTGGGAAACTATACATCGAAAACAACTGATTAAAGAAAACATATCAAAATGCCTAATGGTTTCCATCGCCAAGATAACCATCTGTTCCGCACGAAGGTCTTGTTATCGGACGTCTAGTGCGGGCGTTGACGCCGCCGCCGCGAAGCCCAGCACCACCCCTACCCCTTCGTGCTTCTTGCTGTGTCTGTGTAGCTGGGCCTGGAAGTGGGTTGTTCTGCTGGTCGTTGTCTATGAATTCGTCAACGCCACCATAATTTCCCGGAAACCGACTGTCGTAAAGTCGGTTACCCAAGCCCTCATAAGTGTTAAATGGTGGTGGGGGAGTGGGTTGGAATACGACTTCTGGTACGTAGCACCCAGCAATACTAGAACTACCTTGATAAAATCCAAAATGGTTCGGCAGTTTTGCATAGCCAAAAGGGGTGCCACGGTGAGATGATTCAGCATGTGGACCATCGTCGGGACTTAGATGGAGGCTTGACGAACCGGTCTCAATGTTTTGGCCGAACAACCTTGTGGACCCTGTGTACGCTGCAAATCCAAGTGGTTGTGATTGGGTCTAATATTGGCTAGCAGAATGGTGTTGGTTTTCAGCTTCCTGGAAAGGTTGAGACTGTGTTTGGAAGAGATTTTGTTGGCGGTAGTTGCGGTTGGATAGAGACGGAGTCTGGAACAGATTTTGTTGTTGGTAGGTGTACTTATTTTGTTCTTGTTCTCGTTGTTGTAGTTGTTGTTGTTGTTGTAGTTGTTGTCGTTGCTGTCGTTGTTGTTGTCGTTGTTGTCGTTGTTGTAGTCATCGTTGTTGTTGTTGTTGTTCCTCTTCAGGTTATTGTTGTGGTAGGATATAGTTGTGAGCACGGGGGTCTATCAAGTAGAACGGATATGCAATAAATAAATTAGGGGTGGTAACCGTACGGTACCAACTCATGTATTGTGCGGACGATTTCATCTCACGATCACTCACGGGAAAGTCGAGGACATATTGGCGACGGTCTTTCCACATCTGGAGCCATTCGGGTGCGAAATCCTTCCAGTTTTGATGATTCCACTGATGGTTGACTCGTTGGAGGTGCCACACTCCCAAGTCAACTGGAGGATCAGGTATACCTTGATGCATTCCGAACTGGAGTTTGACTCGGTCACTATGATGCATTTCGATGATGTTGTACCAGATCAGGCAAGTTCTTGCAGTCCAAATAGTTGCATCTGCACCTCTAGGCTCATGGTCGCTGTAGCAACCTGCCCTAAAAATTAAAAAGTTTAGAGTCGTCACCTATTCTGAAGGGCGAATAGGAAACCCTACGTAGTTAAGAGATCAGGGTAAGATACTATATTCAGGTCGAGGGAAGGTGTTAGACACCCTCAACCCTTTCCTAAAGGCTAACATTTAAAGATAAAGGTTTATGGCAAGGTTTATAAAGAAAGGTGACAGACAGTTAATAGAGTTGAAAGGCTAATTATATGAACATGATTAGAGTTTGGAAGAGGGGGACTCGCCTTGTTGCCAAGTGCCTACGTATCTTCTTATGGAGAATCAGAGTCAACGTAGTTCGGGGACAGGGTTGTACGCCTTGAATTTGATTTGATATGGTTTGGAGGCTTTTTGAATGGCCTATCGTAGTTTTGAATAAGGATGAAAATCCGTAGTTTGATTTGAAGTGTTTTTGAATGTTTTGAGTTTGGGAAGTGTTTTAGGATGTGGGCGTACAACCCTGATTTGATATGTTACCGTTAGTTGCGATGATCAATAGGTTTGACCACCATGGTTAACGGATTGAAGGGAGGATTGCTAACCACTATAATCGATAGATTCGATTATCACGAATAGCAAATGTGTGTATTTTAAATAATTAATTTGAACGTTACCCCTCATAATCAATAGGTTTAATTATTACACGATAACGAATTGAGCATGCTAATCATCGTAACCAATAGATTTGGTTAAAACCATTTAGCAAATAAACTTTATTTGAATTGTTTTGGAAATTGAATTATTTTATTATTAACCATCGCAACCAATTAGTTTGATTAAAACGATTAATAAATTAATGAAGGACTGTAAATTATCCTACATAATTAATAATGAAAAGTATTAATTTTATTACTAATCATCGCAATCGATTAATTCGATTAAAACGAATAGTAAATTGACCCTAAACCTAAATTAGCTTGATTGTTATATTTAAATTAAATAAGACATTTTTTTTTGTTTCTTTTATTACCGAAAACTGAGTTAAAAGAAGAGAGATTTTTTTACTTATGACTTAATAACTAAATTAAACTAAATAAACATAATTAGAGTCAAACTAACCAAGTCCTAATTAGTTAACTTAAAATTAATAAAATGGAATATAATTATTATTAGTATTATTATAAGTTTCTTTTAAAAAAAAACAAAATAAGACCAAACACATGCTGATACGTGGACTACCTTCTACGTTCAACAAGTAAACCACAGACAACGTTTTCTATTTTTCAACCAACAAAACTCTAACAGTATGAAACTCCATGGGATTAGTCAACATGCATATTAGGAAATAACCAACAAATTTGTTCTTATAGCAACTAACTATATAATGAGAGATAAATTTAGCAAGAGATCTTTACTACTACAAATGATTCATTCATGGCAATATCAACACAACCATGCAAGCATGATTCATTCTCCGCTTTGCAACGACAAAGATTCAAATTTAAGTAAGCAAACACTTCTACCGCATAAATCGAATCATGAGAAAGAAAAAAAAAATATACCTGCGGCAGAGATTTCACAGTGAGCTTGAGAGGTGTTTCTAATGTTGGAAGATGTTGGTCACAAGGTGGTTTAAGGGTGTAGTGGCAGTTTCTGTGTTTGAAGCCGGCAGCTGAGAAAGACCCCCAAGAGAGATGTTATGAGTCTTCTTTTATAATGCTCAACATTAGGGTTTTCTATACCCAACGGGCCTATGCCTAATTAATTAATTTAGTCCAAAGTATTCTATTAACTTAATAAATATTTTGATTAATTAATTGACGATAATAATTCTAATAATAATATTAAAATTAATAATAACACTAAAATCCTAATAATAGTTAATAATAAAAGCATTAATTAACCAAATATTAGTTAAAAAAATTGCAATAGATAAAAATAAAAATACCAATAATTAGTGGAAGATAAATTAAATTGCAAAATACATAGAATTGGAACCCTTAATAAATAAAGTAGATGGGCCATATAATTGGACCCAAAATTTATACATCTAAATTTAATTAAAAAGGTTTTATAAGAGGGTGGGTTTAACAATAGATATGTTAAACCCCATAACTTTTAATTTTAATACCTTTAATAGACGCAAATTGGATCGGGCAAATTTTGGGGTATGACAGCTGCCCCTGTTCAATCTTCTTAAACCTGAAGAGTCAGATAGGCACGTCTGCCTATCGTTATCTAAAGGTAGAAGATGATGGAACACTGAGAATGCCCTGAAATTTGCACTTGTTGGGAAGGATGTTTTGTGGGAGATGGGCCTATAGATGCCGCCTAAGGTAAATACCCCTTTTTTTCTTGGATGTGAAGCAAATGCTTTTGAAAGGAACCATTGTGTTTTGGTTGTAGCACGGCCTAAAAAGGCAACCTGAATTTTATGCAATGTTATGATGCATGCGATGTATGATGCAGTGAGCTTCTCAAAATAAATGAGAGCGATGTATGTATATGCATTATGCATGAATGAAGTAAGTTAGTTGAATGATGCATGTTCGTCAATTAAAGTATGTTAGTGGCTTTGAAAAGAAAGATAACACCTTTGATTGTTATTGATGATGTTTTGGAGAAGATCACTGTCGAGGGACTAACGTGATAAACCCAATTGAGAAACTTTTGTAAACCCCTTTGTTGTAAAATTCTTTGTAAAACTCCGTTTGCTTGGAAAAGCTCCTAGAAAGGATGGAATACGTCTTAAAGAAGACTGCCTGGAAAGGCTCCTGAAAAGGATGGAATATGTCTTAAAGAAGACTGTCTAGAAAGGTTCCTGAAAAGGACTGATTATATTCATTTGATTGTAGAATGACCACTATGTGGTTGAACTGTATTGATAACTCCGTGTAGAAAATCATGATACGGGAAAATAAATCCCTGCACCAATAGGATCATTTGCTATGATTATAGCAAGCTTACCTGCACCATTAGAATCATTTGCGAGGGTTATCGCAAACACACCTGTACCATTAGGATCATTTGCAAGGGTTATCGCAAACTCATCTGCACCATTAGGATCATTTGCGAGGGTTATCGCAAACTCACCTGCACCAATAGGATCATTTGCGAGGGTTATCGCAAACTCACCTGCACCATTAGGATCATTTGCAAGGGTTATCGCAAACTCACCTGCACCAATTAGGATCATTTGCGAGGGTTATCGCAAACTTACCTGCACCATTAGGATCATTTGCGAGGGTTATCGCAAACTCACATGCACCATTAGGATTATTTGCCCTGGTTCGGACAAATTTCACCTACACCATTTGGATTACTTGTCATAGTTTTGACAAGCTCACCTACATCATTTGGATCATTTGCCCTGGTTCGGACAAATTTCACCTACACCATTTGGATTACTTCCCTGGTTCGGACAAGCTTGCCTGCATAAGAGAAATCATTTGCTATAGTTCTCGCAAACTTACCTGTCACAAAGGAATTGCGTGCCATGGTTCTGACAAGCGTACCTGCATGAAAAAGATTCACCTGTTTGGAGACTCACGACTCGAGGGTCGGAAAACACACCTATCACAACACGAGGGTTGGAAACTCACGACTCGAGGGTCGGAAGACTTTTGTAGTATGTGAATGCACTAGATGATATGCATATGCTAATGCGTATGTATGTAAGTTGATGCAATCCCGGGATTTTATCTCCTTAAACCCGTTGAACTTATTTACTCCATATTTGCACCTACACCACGACTATGCTTATGCCGGCTTGGTAATGTGGATAATGCTTATGCATATGCGTAGTTTGTTTATGAGTGAAATGAACAACAAGGTTGCTATCATCAGTAAGGTTGCTGGCATCGGTAAGGTTACCGGAAAGCATCAATCAGGCGATTGAGAAGAATATCTCAGTAAGGTTACTGGCATCGGTAAGGTTACCGGAAGCATCAATCAGGTGATTGGAAATATCTCAGTAAGGTTACTGGCATCGGTAAGGTTACCGGAAGCAGGTGGACGATATGCATTTAGTACCAGAGTTTTGGATTGGATGTTTTGATGTATGGGATAATGCTTATGCTTATGCATATGCTGATTGATGTAATGTGTGGAATGAAGCAATGTCTTCTATAAGACTACCTGAAAAGGTTTTCCGATATGGATATGAATATTTGTCTTAAAGAAGACTATCTGAAAAGGTTCTTAGCAAATAATGAGGAATGTCTTTAAAAAAACCACCCAAAAAGGTTCGTAGAATGTCTTAAAGAAGACTGAAAAGGATGCCAAATCGTTTTGAAAAAAACTACCTGAAAAGGTACTTAGAACAAGAATGTCTCGAAGAGGACTACCTTAAAAGGTACTTAGAGAAAGAATGTCTTGAAGGAGACTACCTCAAAAGGTACTTATGACAAGAATGTCTCGAAGAAGTCTACCTCAAAAGGTGCTTAGAAAAGGAATGTCTTGAAGAGGACTACATGAGAAGGAACTTAGGGAAAGGAATGTCTTGAAGAAGACTACCTGCAAAGGGACTTAGAAAAAGGAATGTCTTGAAGAAGACTACCTGAAAAGGTACTTAGAAAAAGGAATGTCTTGAAGAAGACTACCTGAAAAGGTACTTAGAAAAAGAATGTCTTGAAGAAGAATTCCTGAAAAGGTACTTAGAAAAAGAATGTCTTGAAGAAGACTACCTCAAAAGGTACTTAGAAAAGGAATGTCCTGAAGAAGACTACCTGAAAAGGTACTTAGGACAAGAATGTCTCGAAGAAGACTACCTTAAAAGGTACTTAGAGAAGGAATGGCTTGAAGAAGACTACCTGAAAAGGTACTTAGGACAAGAATGTCTCGAAGAAGACTACCTGAAAAGGTACTTAGAAAAAGAAATGTCTTGAAGAAGACTACCTGAAAAGGTCCTTGGAAATGACTATGATCGTCTTAAATAAGACTGCTTGAAGAGGTTCCTAGAAAGGATGATGAACGCCTTAGAAAAGACTACTTGAAAAGGTTCCTAGAAAGGATCGTAGGATTTGTCTTAAAGAAGACTGCGTAAAAAGGTGTGGTGTAATGTATTAGCCAATGTATGTAATGCATGATTTGTATGTATTTGCATGATGCCCTAATGGTAGGTTGTTGATAACCAAGCGTATATAGCTCGCCGAGGTTGGATGGTCGTTGGATGCTAGCGCGATACCTATATTTTTTTTTTAACTTTGTAGTTAGGAGAAAGATTGATACGAGGTTGTAAAGCATGAAGATGCCTTTTCCTTTTGTTGTGCGTCTTATGGATTTGATATCTATTGCCCCAATATTTTCGCGGGAAAAGATGCTTATGAGGGAAGTGCCCCGGGAAACAACCTTGTCATATGCTTTGATGTTTAAATTGAAGGGTATGCCTTTGATCTCCAGGATATGGAGGGTTATCCATGGTTTTCTATCCGTTTTGAATTTATCCCATGCTTGACATGCCCCTGATTGAGATTGCTTCGAGATGTGACCCAAGTCAATTGAACCTTAGGAAGAATGCCCCTAGTTAATAGGATGTTTGATTGTATGCCCCTGTTTAGGAAAACCCTCTGGACGTGGTTTCCCCATTCAAGAGTCTTTATCAGAAATGATCGCCTTTGTGCTAAGTGTATATTCGTGGATGGCGTCGTACCCTTTGAGAAGTAACTTTAATGTGATGCGCATGCAAGTTTTGAAATTGAAGGAGTGGATGATTAGAAATGAATGCTTGAAGAAGCGCAATGGTTAGAAGTAGTTTTAACAAACTTTAGGAGTCAGTATAACAAATCCTACTTAATATGCTTTCGTAGTTGACCTTGCCTCAATTAGGACTTTTGAATGTTGTAACTTGGCTTGGTTCATGGTTTAAGAAACAATGGATATAAGGCTCAGAATTTATATACCCACCCATTTCTCCTTGATGTTCTCCAAGTCCTAGAAATTCGCCTAATCCAATGGACGTGCTTTGTTTGTAAGAGAATCGTTTCAGTTTTAATGTTGAGCAGAAGCCTTAGTAGGGATCCAAGCACCGATGAAAAATGTTGTAAAGACCCAAACATTGATGTGAAGCTTTGATGGTTTAGCATTCACAAGACTATCCTTTGTATTTCGCTTTTATCCCTTATTTTTGCATGAATCAATTCCTTTGAATGTGATCCATCGGGATGCCCTAATTTTGCCTAAGTCATTTTCCTAAGATTTTTCATTTTGACTTAGCGGGCGTTTTTCTTTTGAATGCTCTTTTGATATTTGATCCTTGTATGTTGAATATTGAATATTGTGACTGCCATGTTTGTTTTTGATTTGTAAGCTTCGAATTTGATACTTCCTCGATCTTGAATGATGTATTGAGGAAGAAGATGTTGTGAATGTCATCTCCATTGCTCCCTCAATCTTGGATGAACGCGAGGAAGAAAATATGCTTGAACCTTTGCTTGAATTGATTGATTCTCTTGACAACCAAAATACACCATTGAATTAATCGAAATCTACCCTGCCCCTGGTTAAAATCAAGGTTTAATTGAAAAAGTAGAAACAAACTCCAACTCCTGGCTCGAGGGGGTAACGAGGGATTAACATCCTTATTTCTCCACTGTTTGGGGATTGAAACAATGCCTGTACATCCTCGGCTCGGTCTTACCTTGAAAGCATATGTTTAGTTGGACTTAGTTATTTGTGTTCGTCATTCTCCCTCAAGTTTGTTAATAATTGGGAGTGATAATTTGAAACGGAAAGTCGTAGTAATGCAAGAGCGAAGAGAAAGAATTGATTTCAAAACATGCATGATCATTTTATTGAATTACTATTCGACAGGTACAACGTTTTACATCAAATAACACTTTGTGATCGTAGAAATTACAACTTGAAATGGTAAAACCTATTAATCCTAAGGGCAATCTCCTTTGTGAATCCGTCGACTTTGTATTACTCCTTAGTCCATTGACTTGTAGAAGTGAAGGGTAATCTCGAATTCTCCTTGGGCATGTCAAACCTGTTGGGAATAAATAATTAGCGGTGGGTTTTCGTCGTATCGGAACTTCATGAGTTTCCTTTAACTGAACCTCTTTTGATTTTCATCAGGATAGTATCACACCATTCGTAACCTCCAGAGTTTGTAGATTGATAGAGAGAACGCCTATGACCCTTTTGCCCCTTGGCATGGAGTTAACACACGTCGCCTTTCTCCCTCGTATTTATGCATCTTTGTTTTAGGATTTTGCCCCAGTTGGACTAATCCTTGCCTCCAGGTTATCGTAGAGCATCCTTGTAAGTTTGATATGTTCTAAGATGAACCCCTTTATGACTAGATACATCTTGAGTGTATCTATGAGGGAACTCTTTGTTGAACTAATCCTTGCTCGATGACAACCTTTATTGTTTTTATAATCCTGTTATGACAAGGCATGCACATGCGGCTGGCATGGCGAAAGGCATCCCTTTTTTACTTAGTAAGACTAAGATCCTTCTCAATAATTTATCCTCCTTTCTCCATAGTCTATGATCCTTTTCTTTGGGAATTTTGGGAAACCGGCTAGCGTGGTAAGTGTGGATGCGGGTGAAGATAGAAATGCAGATGTAGATGCAAATGTATGACTGCATGAAAACGTGAACGCATGGATATGCGGGACTCCTTGTATTATAACTCCGTGTATGCAATGCAGACGTATGACGTATAATCCTAGGGATAGCCTTAGAGGCGACATTAGACCCTCGTGGAATCTTTGCAGGATAAATGTTATGACATGCTAAGGGAAGTCCCTTAGATTCGAGAGTATGCAGAAGGTAGCGGCTGCTGACCGTTCAAGACAGTCACCAAGTTTCATGGCCATCGAGAGGCCAATCAACGTGTACCGATGAAGTTGTCCCTCGTGGGAAGGTTCTCTATGCGGAACACAACCTATCTAAGGACGATATCGGATGAAGGGAAATCCCTATAGGCTAGGGATCAAAGATGTATAGATGGAAATCCAAACCCTACAAGTTAGAGGGTGGCGGAAACAAACATGGAGTGACCGTTCAGGACGGTCACTAGATCTCATAGCCATCGAGAGGCCAATCGAACGCATGCTAATGAAGTTTTCCTTCGAGGAAGGACGCGTCGTTGTGAAAACACATGGATGTAAAAGAAAAATCCCTGCAGGTTAGGGAGTTCGTAAGAGCGAGCACGGGGTGACCGTTCAAGACAGTCACCGAATCACATGGCCATCGAGAGGCCAATTGACGTATGCTAACAAAGATGTCCCTCGTATGAAGGATACGTTTTTAGAAATATAATCCCTACAGGCTAGGGAATACGTAGGGATACCTGTAATATTGAAACGCATAGATACTCGAAGCATATAAATTGCAAATATATAATCAGCACATAAGCCCAAAAGTCCCAGGTTCATAGGTTCGACGTAGCGGCTCTTGGGAGCCAACCTTTTTATAGAGGGGTTCTAGAAGGTCTCATGGGGTCGTTCGTAGCCTTCGAGACTTTTCTGTCTCTTCGGATTTTAGAACAACTCATTTTATCCATGAGGTTCGAATTTTTGGGGTAGGTTCTCGGAGAGATCAGCCAAGTATCCAGTCTTGTCCTCAACAAAGTCAAGCCTCGTTTTGGACATTTCCGAATACTCAACCCACTCCGAGTGGAGTTATCAGTGAGACTCGTAGGCGATTCATACTCCCCTATTGATCTCAAAGTTAACTCCCACACTTAGGGTTTAACGCAACATAATAACGCAACAGTGCATATAACATAACATTTACGCAATTAAATGCAAATATATAAACATAAATAATTAAATAATTTTAGGCAAAAATAAATAAAAATAAAACAAAACACAAACCATAAAAATGGCAAATTAGCCTAACCCTAAAAAGTTTGCCAAAAACTTAAATAGTTTGCCAAAACCTAAACCCTGCCAAAACCTATAGGAGCATAGCATTCACCATTATAGTTATCCCCAGCAGAGTCGCCAGCTGTAGCAATCTGCCCTAAAAATTAAAAAGTTTAGAGTCGCCACCTATTCTGAAGGGCGAATAGGAAACCCTACGTAGTTAAGAGATCAGGGTAAGATACTATATTCAGGTCGAGGGAAGGTGTTAGGCACCCTCAACCCTTTCCTAAAGGCTAACATTCAAAGATAAAGGTTTATGGCAAGGTTTATAAAGAAAGGTGACAGACAGTTAATAGAGTTGAAAGGCTAATTATATGAACATGATTAGAGTTTGGAAGAGGGGGACTCGCCTTGTTGCCAAGTGCCTACGTATCTCCTTATGGAGAATCAGAGTCAACGTAGTTCGGGGACAGGGTTGTACGCCTTGAATTTGATTTGATATGGTTTGGAGGCTTTTTGAATGGCCTATCGTAGTTTTGAATAAGGATGAAAATCCGTAGTTTGATTTGAAGTGTTTTTGAATGTTTTGAGTTTGGGAAGTGTTTTAGGATGTGGGCGTACAACCCTGATTTGATATGTTACCGTTAGTTGCGATGATCAATAGGTTTGACCACCATGGTTAACGGATTGAAGGGAGGATTGCTAACCACTATAATCGATAGATTCGATTATCACGAATAGCAAATGTGCGTATTTTAAATAATTAATTTGATCGTTACCCCTCATAATCAATAGGTTTAATTATTACACGATAACGAATTGAGCATGCTAATCATCGTAACCAATAGATTTGGTTAAAACCATTTAGCAAATAAACTTTATTTGAATTGTTTTGGAAATTGAATTATTTTATTATTAACCATCGCAACCAATTAGTTTGATTAAAACGATTAATAAATTAATGAAGGACTGTTAATTATCCTACATAATTAATAATGAAAAGTATTAATTTTATTACTAATCATCGCAATCGATTAATTCGATTAAAACGAATAGTAAATTGACCCTAAACCTAAATTAGCTTGATTATTATATTTAAATTAAATAAGACATTTTTTTTTTGTTTCTTTTATTACCGAAAACTGAGTTAAAAGAAGAGAGATTTTTTTACTTATGACTTAATAACTAAATTAAACTAAATAAACATAATTAGAGTCAAACTAACCAAGTCCTAATTAGTTAACTTAAAATTAATAAAATGGAATAGAATTATTATTAGTATTATTATAAGTTTCTTTAAAAAAAAAACAAAATAAGACCAAACACATGCTGATACGTGGACTACCTTCTACGTTCAACAAGTAAACCACAGACAACGTTTTCTATTTTTCAACCAACAAAACTCTAACAGTATGAAACTCCATGGGATTAGTCAACATGCATATTAGGAAATAACCAACAAATTTGTTCTTATAGCAACTAACTATATAATGAGAGATAAATTTAGCAAGAGATCTTTACTACTACAAATGATTCATTCATGGCAATATCAACACAACCATGCAAGCATGATTCATTCTCCGCTTTGCAACGACAAAGATTCAAATTTAAGTAAGCAAACACTTCTACCGCATAAATCGAATCATGAGAAAGAAAAAAAAAATACCTGCGGCAGAGATTTCACAGTGAGCTTGAGAGGTGTTTCTAATGTTGGAAGATGTTGGTCACAAGGTGGTTTAAGGGTGTAGTGGCAGCTTCTGTGTTTGAAGCCGGCAGCCGAGAAAGACCCCCAAGAGAGAGGTTATGAGTCTTCTTTTATAATGCTCAACATTAGGGTTTTCTATACCCAATGGGCCTATGCCTAATTAATTAATTTAGTCCAAAGTATTCTATTAACTTAATAAATATTTTGATTAATTAATTGACGATAATAATTCTAATAATAATATTAAAATTAATAATAACACTAAAATCCTAATAATAGTTAATAATAAAAGCATTAATTAACCAAATATTAGTTAATAAAATTGCAATAGATAAAAATAAAAATACCATTAATTAGTGGAAGATAAATTAAATTGCAAAATACATAGAATTGGAACCCTTAATAAATAAAGTAGATGGGCCAAATGATTGGGCCCAAAATTTATACATCTAAATTTAATTAAAAAGGTTTTATAAGAGGGTGGGTTTAACAATAGATATGTTAAACCCCATAACTCTTAATTTTAATACCTTTAATAGACGCAAATTGGATCGGGCAAATTTTGGGGTATGACAGTCGCATTCCAGATACGGTCTCCAGATAAACTGCATGCATAAGAGTTATACACTATTTCGGTAAAATATTTATAAAAAAGACACTTATAAAAGAGAAAAAGATTAGAGATAATACATCCTCGTGTCGTAAGTGATCAATCAGCTGGCGGTACATCGTGATATTTGACCGCAAATTTTTCGTGAAGTCCATCTTTTTCACACAAAATCTAAAACGCAAATTAAATATGTCAGTTAGAGTAAATCATACTCAATTTATTTTGCATGAAAAATATGAATTAAAAAGTTGCCTCATTGCATATGGGAATGTCCAGCTGGTTCTGTTAATCGGGGCCATTATAGGCATTCTCCACCACCCCCATACTTGCACCAACAGAGCGCATCCATAGAGAACATCAAATCCCCAACTATATAGACTCACTCTAGTAAAATCCATTAACAAACGTAAATACATAAAATTTACGGTGTTACCGGTACTATCTGGAAACAAAACGTTTCCAAAGAGCAAGATCAGGTAACACCTGGTTTTCTGAAGTATAGTTTCTTGGGAAGAATCATCATCCAAACGAAATGTTGAATAATAGTCCTTTAACCTCTTAAGGTTAACACCCTATCCCCTAGCACCAGCTTGTCCCTCTATCAAATCTATACCCAATGCCTGATGGCAAAGGGAATTTGCTTGCATTACACAACCATTAATTGCCTTCCGTCTACTGGAAGGCCTAGCAACATGTGAACAGCCTCCAGGATTATGGTGCACTCCCCTGTAGGAAGATGGAAAGTGTGGGTCTCCGGCCTCCAGCGTTCTAACAAGGCCAGAACAAATTTGTGGTCTATTGAAGCCTCAACGATGCTGCTAATGGGCCCGAAACCAGCAACTTCTAAGTATGGTTTTATGCGTTCGTCCGGAGCGACGATCAAGTGACTACGAGTCCGGAATCGGGAAGCATCATGAAAATAATTATGTATGCATTAATATGCAGTTATAACATAATAGATACATGCAGTTATTAACGTAATAGTAAAATACTTACATAGGCTGCGATGTTTTCCATGGTTCCTCGATGCGTATCACCCATGGTTAAGAGAGACATGGTTCAACACTGGAAATCTGGAGGTTGAAAACAAAAAGATTTTTGTGAGAGTAAATGAGTGATGGTGATGAGAAATCTGTAGAGGCCAAGGTAGTATATATAGTGATAAGGCTGAAACGGTAACATGCTGCATGTTGGACATGTCAACACATTCAATGTTGCTAGGTGTTGCTTGTGCAGAAGTAGTTGGCATGCATGCAACATAGCTTTCGGTGACAGGACATGGTGACATGCATGCAGAGAAGAAATAGGTGACAGATAGGGTTGCATGCATGCAATAGTAGGAGGAATCGTTTCAGGAATCTTTTCAGGAATCGTTTCAGACGCATGCGAACTTGCAGGAATCGTTCTAGACGTATGCAACACACAGAAATTATTAAGACGCGAACAGGTGGGGACCACAGTCAAATGTACTAATGCGCCAATTGGAATGGCGCCTTCATAAAAAAACAACTCATATGCGCCAAACCATTTGGCGCCTTCCAGGAGAGAAAAATAACCTATGCGCCATTTCAATTGGCGCATTAGTGCAAACCCTAATTTTTTTGAAAATTAGGGTTTCTGTTTTATAATGTAGTGGAAACCCTAATTGTGTTATGGACTGTAAGATAGGCTTGCGTCCCTCTATAAATTAGGGTTTCTTGTGTGCAGAAGACTACACACACGAATTAAGGATGAGATCTCGCATAAGGCCAGATAGCACGCACCGGAGCTCAGAGCCCCCACCACCTGTGAAGCGGTTCGACTATCAACTGGAGTATCGTCGAAGGAACGGGCATGTCATATTCTCTCCCGTCAAACCTCCCATGCCAGTTATGTTTTGGAATATCCATTCCATGGACCAACTTAAGAGGACCATCCTGAGGTTTTTGGATGGGGAAGAAATCAGATCTATCAAGAGGCTTAGAACAAGGGGTGGTGTTGTTCTTGAAAGGCAGCGTTGGTGGGAGACCATGGAGGACAACATCCAATGCACTAGGATGATGGAGGACAGAGAAGACATTGTTTTAACCGTTGTAATATCTTAGATGCCGCAGTTTCTTTATCATTTCTGTAACTTCTGTACCGTTCAATCAAATGCTCAACGCATATTTCAATGAATTGATATTTTATCGTTACGATGTCGCCAATAAATATTTAAGTTATAAATAATTAACAACAATATTTCCCGCCAAGAAATAAAATATTGCACAATATTTACCCGCTAAAAAATAATTAGTACAAGTGGTATGCTCTTCTATAAATAGAGGTGTGTGTGTGTAGTTGAAGTATCAAATCTTTTTTTCTTACTTCCAATAGTTATAAATGGATTCAGTTTGGGCTGTAGTCTTTTTTGAGGAAGGTAGTCACATGAGGGTTTGTCTGAACCCGCATTGGGATTTCAAGAGAATTGTTAGAGCCATCAACACCGGGTTTCGTCAACTGGATGGTCCAACTAGTGGAGACAACCTACTTTAGGATGGCTTCACTATTCTCAATGAGAGGCAAGAAGTGGAGTGATGTTAGACAACCGGGTCAATTGTTTAGTGATAGTTGCATGAAATTTATGCAAGAGCAATCGGCAAAAGCAAACACTTATCATGTAACTGCTTTCGATCAATTCAACCGCACCTTCAGTGTTCGCGAAACAATTGACCACAATGAGGGTTTGACAAGACAACAATATCGGGTTCTGCTAGAAGAACATTGGTGCGACTGTGGAAACTTTCAAGCTTTCCGTATGCCTTGCTCACATGTCATAGCGGCATGTGCATTTGCGCACCGCGATGCAATATCACTACTGTCTCCAATTTACAAGGCTCAGACATTGCTCCGAGTTTACAGTGCTGCGTTTCCAGTGGTGGCCAAGGAGGATTAGTGGCCTGAGTATGATGGGGAGGTAGTTTGGCATAATGACGCAATGCGGCGAAAGAAAAAGGGTCGCCCCAATAGTACGCAGATTAGAACCGAAATGGACGTCCACGACAAAATGGAAAGAAAATGCAGTATTTGTCGTCAGGTAGGGCACAATAAAAAAAGATGTCCTAGTCGTGGCTCGACCTTGTCGCAAGTTTAATCTACTATGTAACTTGTTTTCGACAATGTATCAATTTCGCTTACCACCTCTTGTAACATTTCCTTAGTCTTTCATCAATAAAGTGTGCTTTAGTAAAAAACCGAAATCGACAACGCAAACATTATTCATGGTTATTACGCATTTTACGAAATCGATTTATCGGACATTTTTACGAAATTAAAAGACCGGAATAAAAAACGTTGCGCGAAATTACACAAAGGGGATTATTTTTTTAAAAAAAATACCCTAACACATCGGAGCCAAATGAAATGGCGCCTATGTGTGGGTTCATGTATGCATGCCCCAAATCAATTGGCTCACAAACTTTTGCCCTAATTTTTGTTCATATGCGCCAAATGGTGTGGCATGTTGTACACAGATGCGCCAAATGATTTGGCGCATTTACCTATTTGGGGTCCCAAACCTAGACATTTTGGTAAATACCCTGAAAACAGGTTTTTTTTTGTAATTTTTTTTTTAAACATGGTTATTAAATTTTTTTTTCATGTTTGGGAGAAAGTATAATAGTCGGGAAGAAAAATTTTAAAAAAAAAAAAAAATAGAGAAGCTCTCCATTGGGAGCAAACAAATCCATTATCTACTGTGGATAGTAGGATGAACACCTGAGACATGTCACAACCCTTGAGGTTTAATCTTGATTGAAATCAAGATCCAGTTGATTGATAATACTAACATAATGCTGCAAAATCACAATTGAACAGTAATAATCAACCAAAAATGCATCAGTCATGTCTCCGTTCAACAGTCCCAAATCCAACTTCTACTCTTCCAGTACACTCAACCATCAATGTTTCCAGCTCCCCTACAAACACCTCTTTCCACCTTACAAAACCATCACAATCCAAACGCACGACAAGGATTAGGAGCCAAACCATGTTAAATCCGAACACCCAACTACACCACAGGTGGTCTCTTAACGGCATGACAGCTCTCGTCACGGGTGGAACTCGCGGAATTGGGTACAAAGTTTTCATCTTTAATCCTCATGCTTTCTTCTAACTTTGACCCTTTTCTTTTTTCTATTAACTTGTGATTTTTTTATTGTGTAATGTATTGAAAGGCATGCCATTGTGGAGGAATTGACGGGTTTTGGTGCTAAAGTTCATACATGTGCCAGAAATAAAGATGATCTCAATAAGTGTCTCAAGGAATGGAATCATTTGGGTTTTCATGTTACTGGCTCAATTTGTGATGTGTCTGTTCCACAACAAAGGGAGGTGCTCATGGAGGATGTTTCCTCTGTCTTCCATGGGAAACTCAACATCCTTGTAAGCTCTTTTATTTCTATAGTTAATATAGGTTTTGCATGTGGAATGATCCAAAACCAACATTCAGAAATACAAAACATTTTTGGTCAAAGCATAACGGCGCAAGAACATAGATTCAAAGGCAACATTCCTTATTCACAATTGGTTGGATGCGTATTTTGGTCGACATTGAATTTCATTTTTCATGAAGCGAAGCGATCTAAATAGACATGTACGGATTCGGCAAAGTGTGGATGCACATTTAGGAAGGCTTATGTTATTCCATGTGCTTGTCTCATTGCAAAAAAAATAAAGATTAATTCTCTTATATGTGTGGATAAAGTGTACAGTCACTGGAAAAGACTTGTTTGATGATGATGGTATGGTGTGTAATTGCAAGCTTCTCAATCATACTTAGTTTTGATGAAGACAATTTGGATATCAACCTTCATAAAAGGATGTGCAAAAAGAATATCAAGCTTTGGAAAATCCACACCATTTCAAGTCTTGAAGAATTGTGAAGATTTACATCAAGTCAAAGTGTCAAAGGTATAAATTATTCTCACTTTGATATATAAATGTTCACAAATATATTCTACATGCATTACATAACATACTACAAAGTTTCATATCATATTAATCATTTGAAACCTTTTTCAAAAGTAAAAACCTAAGAAAAGTTTCCAGGAACCGGTTCCTCCCTAGCTGGGAACCGGGTTCCAGTCTTCAGCATATTTCAGGTTCTGGTTTTTACTACTAGGAACCGGGTTGTCCCTTACTGGGAACCGGTTCCCATGTGTAAAATTTCAAATTTTCTGTTGTAACGTTCAGCAGGAACCGGGTTGTCCCAGGCAGGAACCGGTTCCTACTGAACTAGTGTGTTTTTTCTTGCATATTTTTACCCAAACGAAAAAGTATTCTTTGAACATAACCATTGCATTGTTTCATGGATAAATAACCTTTCCAAAGGGTGTTTAACACAATATATATTCTACAACTTTCATATTCATAATTCACCTTCTTCATAAACAATTCATAAGCATTAAATTCTTCATCTTTCAATATCTTCAAGTGTTCATATAAACCAGAATTTTTGGTGAAACTTATCATACACATTTTCATTGAGAAATCTTTACAAGTTTCATACATTCATTTGTGAACACTTATACACTTATTGAGAATTGTTTTACTTGAAGAAGAAGATCAATCTAATATTGATATTGCTCTCCATCTTTCATCATAAACTCTTGTATAAATTCAAAAGATTATTTCTCCTTACTATCCAGGATTGTTGGAAGTAAGTGTTGTGTTTGAAGAGGATTGTTCTTCATTCACATTAGTGTTGCTTGATCTTAAAGGTGTTAAGAACCTTTGATCACCCTATAGGTTGGATAGTAAGCATAGGCTTGTACAATAATTCTAACTATAATGAAATCTCTTTCGTGTTTGAAAGGGGACTGGAGTACTCTCGGATTGTGAGGGGAACCAGTATATATCCTTGCGTTCTATACCTTTCCGCATTTTATCACTTTCATCACTATTACCAAGAAAAGAAAAGAACCATTTAAAAACCTTCAAACACTTAACCAAAAAAAATTTAGTAGAAGTATTCTCATAAAACCGATTATTTTTTGAAAACCTAATTCACCCCCCTCTTAGGCATATCTGATACTTACATGGTGAAGGATGGTAAATTTGGTATAAGCATCCGGACTGAATTGGAAATAATCCAAGATAGATTTGCGAAGGCAGGTGACACCATGAAGTTGCACATCAAAGAGTAGTTGAGAAAGAATGCATATCCAGAAACCACATGTTTAAAACCTTCTTCATAACCGGTTAAAACCAAAGGTGCCCCAAAAAAGCTAAAACCGACTCAATATGACAATTCAAAAAAGTGGTCTTCGTCGTACTTTAAACATGTTGATTCACATTTCCCGGATTATCCAACTCCAAAATCTCAAAAAAGTGTTCAAAAGGGTGCTCACATGAGTAACCACCACCACCCGCGATGCCCTGAATTGAATTCAATCATGAAATGCCGCTTTTATGCACAAATACATTGAGCGGATTGTGAATGTTAGGAATGATGGTAATTGTTGTTATCAGGTTGTATCCATATTTCTTGGTAAATCAGAGGAGGGTCACCCACATGTCTGCGTCGCACTTTTGAAAGAGCTGGCGACACATAGGGAATTTTACACGAGGTTATATGGTTCCAATGTTTTTTTTATTCAATTTAAAGTGCACTTGTTCCTTGTTGTAGTGGTAAGGCACCGTTTTCAAAATGGATGTACTTCCCTAAAATGGGCCACGTGATAGCAAGTGCGTATGACATAGTGTGTATCTATCTGACAAGACATGGGTTATCAGAGACATTTTTTCCAATACACAGTGGTCCACCTAAAAACGGTGACAGACACATCATGTGTATAGGGTTTCTTTCAAAGTTTCTACATTTTGTTCAGGTTTATTTGAAACATGGGTGTCCAATTCCAACTACATCGATTGAGTGGACGATACATTCAACAATTGAGGGTGAAACTTGATTGGATCAATTTATGGAGAGGGTGATAGAGTTCACCAAATTGATGAAACTTGAAAGAGAATCAAATAAGAAAGCGTCGAGGGTGGAACCAACTATAGATTTATGTAGTACTGGATGTTTTGATACATTTTAGATTGTAATCAATCCACTTGTTTTGTATGTATTAATTTTGATACAATTTAATACATATTAATTTTATGGTCTGCTTTTGGTTTACAATGCATGTGCATTTTTACAAAGATTCTGGTTTTTTTCTGATTTAGTGAAGGTTTCAGAAATGTGACTCTGAAGTCACCCTTTTGAAAATTAAACGCCTGACTTTTCGGATATGTGACTCTGCATTCATCCTTTTTGTAATATTTAGATATGCATTTCTGAATTTTTACCTGATACATGATAAGACATTTGTGGTCCAAAATTACCCAATACTTGTATAAATAGGGCGTGTCTTAACCCTTTATACTGCACAAAAACACTAAAACCATAGAGAATGACTTCATATCTCCACCTTGCATTGTGTATTTCAATGGTCAGAAACCATCGCTTCTATTTAGGGTCACCGAGGAAACATCACTCGCAGATCTGATATCCAGACTGAATACTCTGATGTGCTTTCTAGAAAATCGCAGAGTCGTCAAGCTCGAGTATCGCTCACCCTCATTTGACAATGAAGAGAATGTCCATTTCACCAACCATAAACTGAAGACAGATGAAAATCTAAAGATTATGTGGAGTATTTTTCTCTATAATGAATCACAGGGTCTGATTGAAGTGGACGCGAAAATTCAAAGATTCGTCAAGGATATAATCATTATGTTGCAACGTCCCGATGACATTGTTATTTAATGTCGAATTTTATTTTTTGACTATCTATGTAATGAATGTTTTTATTTATATAAATGTTGATAATGGTGTTGGTATCTTTTTTATTTTGTCGCCATTCATGCTGGTTTGGTTGGGTTCTAGAATCAGGTATAGTTCGGAGATGTATCTCCAAACATACCTACTAACATGACTTCGGTTGTCAATCTCCGAATCATTTAGAAGAAAAAGTAATTTTTATTGCGTTCGGAGATACATCTTTAAATATCTTTAAAAAATTGTGTTGGCTTGGGAGAAAGTATAATGATGGGAAGAAAAATTTAAAAAAAAAAAAAAAAATAGGGAAGCTCTCCATTGGGAGCAAACAAATCCATTATGTACTGTGGATACTAGGATGAACACCTGAGACATGTCACAACCCTTGAGGTTTAATCTTGATTGAAATCAAGATCCAGTTGATTGATAATACTAACATAATGCTGCCAAATCACAATTGAACAGTAATAATCATAACCAAAATGCATCAGTCACGCCTCTGTGCAGCAGTCCCAAATCCAACTACTACTCTTCCACTACAGTCAAACATCAATGTTTCCAGTTCCCCTACAAACACCTCTTTCCACCTTACAAAACCATCACAATCCAAACGCACGACAAGGATTAGGAGCCAAACCATGTTAAATTCCAACACCCCACCACACCATAGGTGGTCTCTTAACGGCATGACAGCTCTTGTCACGGGTGGAACTCGCGGAATTGGGTACAAAGTTTTCATCTTTAATCCTCATGCTTTCTTCTATCTTTGACCCTTTTCTTTTTTCTATTAACTTGTGATTTTTTTTATTGTGTAATGTATTGAAAGGCATGTCATTGTGGAGGAATTGACGGGTTTTGGTGCTAAAGTTCATACATGTGCCAGAAATGAAGATGATCTCAACAAGTGTCTCAAGGAATGGAATCATTTGGGTTTTCATGTTACTGGTTCAATTTGTGACGTGTCTGTTCCACAACAGAGGGAGGTGCTCATGGAGGATGTTTCCTCTGTCTTCCATGGGAAACTCAACATCCTTGTAAGCTCTTTTATTTCTATAGTTAATATAGGTTTTGCATGTGGAATGATGGAAAATGGGGATTGTTGAGAATTTTGAAGCTGCATTGATTTTCAATTTGGATAGTGAGTGTGCATGTAAATCTTATTAATTTGATATGTAGATAAACAATGTAGGGACAAACATTCGGAAACCGATGACAGATTTCACAGCGGCAGAGTTTTCAAGACTCGTTGATACCAATTTAGGATCCACATTTCATATGTGCCAACTTGCGTATCCACTTCTAAAAGCGTCGGGAGTGGGGAGTGTTGTTTTTATCTCTTCTGTTTCTGGTTTTGTCTCACTGAAGTCAATGTCTGTTCAAGGAGCAACAAAAGGTAATCTATGCTCTACAATATTCGGTAAAGTGATGCCAATGAGTTAATCAGATTATTAAGATGATTTGCTTTTATGGTTTGTAGGGGCAATTAATCAACTTACAAGAAGTCTAGCTTGTGAGTGGGCAAAAGACAACATAAGGAGTAATGCGGTTGCACCTTGGTACATCAGAACTTCGATGGTTAAGCAAGTAATTTTCTTCTTCTTTATCATGTGACTATTTGAAGAATTAGCAACATGTTCCATTATACTTATTATTTAGTGATATGGTATCGTAGTTTCGCCACTTCTTTTAAAAATTGGTTTGGTACATGAAAAAATATGTCATTAGGCATATGGCTCATGATAGAACATTGTGATGTCGATTGATCCTAGATAACTCCATTTATTGACAGAAAGGCTTTGTTATTATCCTAGCTAACTCATGAGTTGAATAAAAGAGGAATCCCTTATACTCAAATATTCAATAATGATCTCTATCCTTATACTCTCCTATTTATACTGTAGACTGTGATTGAAATGAAGACATGATGGATCATTGCGGTCTTCCAAATACTTCAGAAGATTGAGTTAGACACTTTTCTGATCCCGCATAGTTGAACAGGAGTCTGATCTAGAATATAAAATCACCTCACGTCATTCGACACAATACAATTTCTCTAACACCAAGAAGCTCCATTTTTGTGGTGCCTCTGATCCCATAATCGAACCATCCTGAATTGTGATTTAGACTTTGAAAATCTCTAATGAACCTGTTTTCATTGGTTTCTGCAAGAAAATATTAGAAAAACTAAACTGACTATTTTAATTGGTTCATGTTTTTTTTTCCCAAAACATCAACAACCGACAAATTATTGCCCTAACTTTTAGAATGAGTTACCCATTTCATATCCCATCCCAGAATACTTATTAGTGACATCACCGACATGGCGTAGTAGTTCAATCACTTCTATCAAAAATTGGTTTCGGGTGCATGAAAACAGAAGGGCTGCAATTGGAAAGTTGTAGTGTTACTAGAACTGATTGTAGCAAAGAAAGTTTGGCCTCACCGGAGGATTTCGAAGGAATGCACAGCTGGTTGAATCACCGCTCGATGTGCAAAGAAATGCACTGACAGGAAAGAGAAGCAATGGATGAAGCATTATGGATGTGCTCAGCTGAAACAGGACAAAAACAACTACCTGAGAAGAGCTAATAAGTGAGGCCACAACAGAACCAAACAATGAGGTCTTTGTAGAGGAGAGAGAATGACACCAGAAAGGGCTGCTGCATGACAAACTATGTCGCCAAAATCAGAATCACTGAAACATTTCCGGATCCATGACAAATAAGGTGCGACAACCTTGTCGCTGAAAAAATGGCCATAGATTCCCGGATTAGGCCTCCTCACACGGTGGCAGTTGCGACTGCCAGAGGAAGGCACACTTTTCTCTTTCTATTAGACTAAGCAAATTAACACTAAATCATTGAAAGGAGACTTGATAGTTTATTAATGTCTTCCAAATGCCCAAGAAGATTGTGAGTTAGACACTATTCTGATCCCATATAGTTGGACCATCCGGGTCTCTGATCTAAAATATAAAATCATCTCAAGTCATCTGACGCAATACTATTTCTCTAAGTATGTAGTACCGACATTACATATTGAAGGGAATCCAGTTTCTTACATTCAATGATTGTATTTTCTCAAATTATTACTTGTATCAATGTGTTAGTGTCATCGTCAGCGCTTTATAGTTATCTCCAACAAGTTGCATTTTGTGGTGTCTGATTCCCTAAATGAACCAGAATTGTGATTTAGATTATAGAATCTTCTCAATTAGTTGGACATGCTACTTTATAGAAACACCAAGAAATTGCATATTTTTGGCATAGAAATCAAATAAAATCTGCATCTCAACATTTCTGTTTTGCTTGGTTACTGCTGAAATTGTAATTTTTGTGTAACTTTTCTTATCTGAAGCTGATGTTGCTGATTAACCATTTGAAAAACGCTAACAATAGTCATTAATCTTTCAGTCCCTACATTTGATTTAGAACACTGTACTGGATTTTGATAACATTTTAAATTTTCAGCCTTACAGGAACTTCACTAATGATCTTAAACACTGAAGTCTACTACATTAATCAGATATGAAACCTTATCTGAATTTTCCCCTCTTGTTTTAGGTTCTGAGCAACAAAGACTATTTGGAAGAGGTGTACTCCCGAACTCCGCTCCAACGCTTAGGAGATCCAGCCGAAGTGTCTTCTGCTGTTGCCTTTCTTTGCTTACCAGCATCATCATACATCACTGGCCAGATTATATGCGTTGATGGAGGAATGTCTATCAATGGTTTCTCCCCGACACAGATGTAAGAACTGCTTCACAAACACACTCCTTGTATCTTACTAATTTTCCTCATCACCCACCATTACAAGGGACTGAGAGGGAAGAAGATATAAAGATAAGCTATATATTCTCATAAAAAAAGTTAGCTTAATGTAATTTATCCAACGCATAAATTTCGTGCATAATAATCAATGTCATGCTATGTAGCACTGACACCTCTGAAAAAAGGCGTGTCTGTGCCCGTGTCGATATTGGACACATGCACCGACACTTGCGAATACATTTAATTTATTCATTTTTACCAATTATTACCGGTGTCGTCGTATTAGTGTCGGGGTCAAATATCGGAGTGTCCATGCTTCATAGATGTCATGTTAAAGTAAAAGACGATTCATTCGAAAATTTATGGATTCAACTCTTAGTGCCAATGTGATGACTTGTTTTAGTAGATAATCTATATATGTACTACTATAAGTGTTGGTTGAAACTTGAGATATCCAATGATACTGATAGTTTCCATAACCTAATTTACTTAAAATTTTCTCTTTAAAAAAATTTGAAAAATCATACTACTTGTTAAGAATTTCTTTGTAAGCTATTAATACATTAATATTTTGATTACTTAGTCAATATTCTTGCAACTTTTGGCAGCAATAGCAATGTGTTTATCAACATGTAAAATAAGTCAAACCTATGGGATCTATGTAAGATTCTTGACTGTCATCTAACAATGGCGTTGAATAAATATGGAGAATTACTTGGTTAGACACAACTTCATATAAAAATTGTTTGGACGTATACACATAAAATAATATATTATTTAATTTTAACCTTTTTTTTATACTTTTTTAAGTTAAATATGGTTTTGGTCCCTATAAATATCTCAATTTTGGCTTTTAGTCCTTATAAAAAAACAAATTGACTTTTAGTCTCTATAAAATTACTTTTGCACTCACTTTTGGTCCCTCTACAAGGACTAAAACTGAGTGCAAAAGTAATTTTATAGGGACTAAAAGTCAATATTTTTTTTATAGGGACTAAAAGTCATTTTGGGTAATTTTACAGGGATTAAAAACAAATTTAACCCTACTTTTTTATGAATGTGTTTTTAATTATTATGTCTGAATTTACACTAAAATGGATGGATGTCTTGGCTTTCATAAATTTGTTATGAGGAAATAATTTTTTAAAGAACTTTTTCTTCGACGCATTTTAATTTGTCATTGTCATTTCAATTGCTTTGCCAATTAGTGAATGTGAAAAAATCTTAGGAATACCGATTCCTCCTTGGTCTCTGAGGCTCCTAGCATCCCAAAAATTTCGTAAAATTTTATAAGATAAGTGTACGAGTCTTCATGATCTAGACCTACAAAAGGCTTATTATAGATAATTTGTAACAGTCTCATTTTCATCCCAGGTTAACAGACATTCTTTTGTGGTCTGGCTATGTGTCCAGACGTCAACCAATGTGGGACTTTAGGAATTTTAGGATCTTTTTAATACACCCCCTCACATTCAACATTCTTTTTTTTTTTTGGCTTGGTGTGTGGATATTAATGGTGGGAGGTCCATGGTCTGACACCCCCTCACGCCCAGCATTCTTTTTGTGGGCTTGGTGGGTGGATATTAACGGTGGGCGGTCCATGTTCCGATCGATGGGCTCTGATACCATATTAGAGTTTGACCTAACTCATCCTTACAAAACTGGTTGATAAGACGAGGAGTATCACTCTATATAAACTATTTCAATGCTCTATCTCCAATCAATGTGGGACTTTATAATCTTCCTAATAGGCTTTCTTAATAGACTGTTGTTTGGCATGGTATACCACCATTCTTGTTTTCAATTTTGTTATTATTGTTGTTATGTGCATCCACTATCTTTTCGTGTTTTATGGTAAAAGAATTTTCTAGATATAATGATCTAGCTTTTAAATTTTCCTTTATGAGTTTTCATGTGGTTTTTTTCCTTCCGATTTCAGAATGGAACTGATAGTTAGAACTACATAATACTATTAGTAGCTTAATGACAAACAAAATATATAAGTATTCACAGATATTAACATAAAAATTAAAATGATAAAAACTATTGAGATGTCTTTAAAAACTAACACCAATCCCCGATAATAATGTCATTTTTGTTATATTGCAAATAACAAGTGAAATATTATCATATCTATAGATTGAATTATTTCTGAAGTAACTGTTGTACCCCAATTTTTTACCACTGAGATCCCACCCTATTTTAAATTGTAGGATCATCATCAGTATCATTATCATCATGCATATATTATTTGCTAACCAAAATACAAAAAATATTGTTGTTTGTTACTTGTGTGTTGCTTGTTCTAAGACAGGAGACTAGTCAAAGGGAGACTAAGCAAATTAGGGTTTTTGAACCCACAAAGGAGTTCAAGAATTCTCATATGCTCAAATGATTATCCCATCAAAATCAAAGTCCAAGAATGGCTCAATTCAAGATCAACAACTTCCAAATTCATCTGGTGCACAAATTAGGGTTTTGACCTAATTTATCTGGGAAGTTGACTTTTAATCAGGACATGGCTCCATGGCTCAAACTATGATTCAAGAATCTTCAATTCAACATTATAATCCACTCGCATCATTTATTTGAAGATGAGAGCTTGATTCAATTGGAATCCACAAAACTGCAATTCATTTGGAAAAGTCAATTGTGCAGGTAAACCTTTGACTTTTGAGAAATTTGGTCAACTATGGACTTTTGAAGATCAAAATTATCAACATATGATTATTCAAGTCATTTGATCAAGAAAAATCAAGAAAATCAATCAAGAGTCTAAAAGTCAACAAAAGTCAAAGTTGCAAAGTTCAAAGACTTAGAATAATTCTAAGTATTTTCAAATGTTTTACCCGTAACTTCATGGGCAAGTAACTTTAAATTTCAAGTATGCAACTGAGAAAACTTCCAACATGAAAGTTGTAGATCTTGATCCAATGAACAACTTTGTCACATATAAAACTTTCCCAAAAAATGAATCATTTGAGAGATATGGGCTCATGAAGATCTGTCCAACACTTAGCAAAATTTTCAAGACTTGAAAACCTAGTTTTCTTCCAACTTTGTGACCACTTTTCACCAAGATCCAAAATGCGTTTGAGAAAACTTTTCAAAGAGACCATTAGCATGAAATTTCAAGACTTGAGCTAAGAGTTATGAATTTATGAATAAGGCACCATAACACTTGAATTCAAGCCATGAACATGAGAAAGTTATGAAGCAAAACCATTTTTAAATGAAAGATTCCTTTCTTGCAGCTCCTATAACTTGTTCAAGACACAAAATTCATAAGATTACACTTGCTTTTGAGCTATTATCCAAGTGCTTTGATCATTGCCCATTGAATCATTCCATTTCAAGCATAATGCCATGACTTCCACTTTGAAAAAGTGACTTTAATCACCAAGTCAACTTGTCTTGAGCTTCTACATTGTTTCTTCTGCAGCAAAAGCATTCTAATACCAACAAACAACCACCTAAAACTCATAAGAGTTTCCCTAAGTTGTGATTAAAGCTTGCCAAGTACCATTGAAACCACAATTTCACTTTTCTTCATGGAGAAGCAAACTTGCACAACTTTCAAACCACAAAGAAAATTGATATGATTTTTCCCTCCACAAAACACAAATTGTGCCTACAAATAGAGGCCCTTGCCTCTTGCAAAAAACACACAAGAATCTCTAAAGTCACTCCCTCAATCAAAAACTCCATTTTCTCACTTTGCACAAACTTGCAAGTTCTGAGTTTCTCTCAAGTTCTTTGCAAACTAACCATCCAAACACTTCATATAAATCATATAGAAGTTATCCAAACCCTTACATTACATCTGTACAATCTCCATTACCACCCTTCATCTTCATCCGTCATATTTACGTATGGAGTTGGGCAGTGAGATTGTGGATGATTCAAAGAAAAGTAAGCACATCAATAGCACCAGGGAGGTTCAAGGAAGCTCATAGGATCATTCATTTGTTGCTGGAACATCATTCAAAGGGGCTGCCATCTCCTTCCGTTCGGTAAAAATCTTGAACTTGAAACTCACAATCTAAGCTATCATTTGAGTTCATTTTGAGTCATTATTGTTCATATGATTGGTGTGACCTGAAGTCCTACGAAAATAAGCATTGGTTGAGCTTGATTGTCATTTAAATTAACTTTGGAAAAACTAGCTTACTTCTGGTTTTATCAAAAATGTGAAAGCTACAATCAATATTAATTTGTTTTAAGCGTATGGTTGAGTTCCTTGTGAAATTCTAAGCAACTTTGATCTTTACATTTTTGCATTTGGTTGATAAATGAGAGAGTTACCATTTTTAAAGATTTGAAGTTTGAGAAAAATGTGATTCTGCAGCAGAAAACTGCTTTTTCGAAGGGGAAATCGATTACCCCATTATGGGAAATCGATTTCCTGAAGTAAAAACTCAAAAAAAATTAAATCTGGTCAGAGAGGAAATCAGTTTCCCCATTTTGGAAAACAGATTTCCTGAAGCCAACTTTGAAAAATATTAATTGTTTTTCCATCATTTTCTCAAATTGCTTCTACGAGCAAACTAAATCCTTTTGAGCTAATTTCTTGCACACTCCTTGCTTATGTGATATATTTTGTGAATATATTTTAAAATTTCCAAAAATATTTTATTTTTAATCATTTTAAATTAAATCGAAAAATAGTGTTTTTATGTCTTTTAAGGCCTTTTAGTCAAAAACAAAAAAAATGTTTTCTTCACCAAATGTCTTGATTAAATTTGTGTGACTATTTTAGGACTTACCCTAGCTTCCTTTGAAGTTCATGCCATGATCCCTTAGTTGCTCACTTAGGGTTTGCACAACTTTAGAAAATGATTAGGCTTAGGAATACATAACAAAAACCCTAATCTCATGATCCTTTGATCTTTTGATCCCAAAGAAATGTCATGTTAATATAACTTGTCGCTTTGATTATTGTCTTTGTTTATGTACATATACTTGTTGATTTTTATCCTTGTACACTTGTACTTTATTCATTGTATTATCATTGTATATATATACATTGTTTACTAACCCACGTGCATTAGATATCCATCGATACCCATCATATTCATTCATATATGAAATTATTTCAAGGTATAAACATCCTTTTATTCATCATCATTTGAGTTTACATTGATCTCTTTGTTATACTCACTTGTTTACTTTTGTGACACATGTTATCACCAACACACACACACACACACACACTCACACACACACACACACACACACACACACACACACTTGAGGTATTCACCATGATTGATTATTTAAGTTGTTGCCTAAATATCCAAAAGAATGAGAATGGTATTGACTAAAATTGTCAAGGTACTCAATCTCTTTTATCTTTGTGCTTATTATTGTTAAAGCTTTGCACCCCACTTGTTTTGAAAATGGTTTTGTATTGTTAAAGCTCAACCTTTTTAAATCAACCATTGGTTTTGTATTGTTAAAGCTCAGTCAATCTCTTTTATTAAACCATAGCCTTGTATTGTTAAAGCTTGACTCTTTTATTAAAAACTTGTTAAGTATTATTAAAGCTTAACATTTTAAAAACCTGTTGAGTATTGTTAAAGCTCAATACCCAAAAAGATTTTGCCACTTGACTCTTTTATTTTCCTTTTAAGAGGAACTACAAAAGCTCTAACTTCCCTATTGCTAAAGGGGTATGTAGGCCTAAGATGCGATATCTTATCGAGCTCACTTTCAAAACATTCTTTTCTCATCCCCCCACTCTATTTAAACAAAAAACACAAATGCATTTTCATAATAACAACAACAATAATAACAATTTTTTAAAGAGGTTTCTATGGAGTATCATAGATGTGAGGGGTGCTTAAAACCTTCCCCTTGCAAAACAAATCCCCTTACCCAAATCTCTGTTTATTTTATTAGTTTTGATTTTAAAAATTTCTGTGGATTTTATTCGCTCTTTCTTTCATTTTCTTTGGAAACAATAAAGCGCGGTGGCAACTCTGTTTTAAACATATGAGCTAAGTCAATTCAATGACTTTAGTTTCACAAATTTCACCGCTACAGTAACTAATAAACTACTCTTGAATAGAAAGAAGATTGAATTAATAAACATATGAGCTAAGTCAATTCAATGACTTTAGTTTCACAAATTTCACCGCTACAGTAACTAATAAACTACTCTTGAATAGAAAGAAGATTGAATTAATATATATTTTTCAACTTTTACTATAAAGAGTTTTTACACTTTTCGTGAGACACAATTGTTAAATTTTTACAAATATTAAATATTTATCAGTATAAGTTAAATTTATCACAATATTTTTTTAGTTATAGTTTATCTTCAATAATTTAATTAATGTAATATTTTAAATCAATTTTTTTTTATCAATTGAATAATTAATAAAACAAATTATATAATTTTTATTTAATAGTCTGAGTTGACCCAACACCTTAAAAAAGACTAATCAAATAGTTTTCTTATAACACGCGGCTCTTGTTCAAAACGCTTAACTCCACCACTATCCAACAAAGGCGTTGAGACTTGAGATAAGGCTAAAGACTAAAGATAGGAAGTAAAACCAAAAATGACTACAACTTGCTGTACTTTTTTCTTACCACAACGAAGAAGTTATAGTGATATAGGTCCCACGAGTTTTCATATCTCTCTTTGCCACTTCCCTTCAAGTAAGTGAGATAAATTTAGTGTTTGTCGAGATCAAATTTTAATCTTTTATACGTTTGTGATACTAACTAGACTTTGTCTCCTATAGGAACAAAAGAGATTATTGGTTCAGTGATCGAGACCAATATTGAATACATCGGATGTGGTTGAGATGTTTTTCTAATGAATGGGGAAGGTATTTGCAAAATAGATTAGCACTTTGACGTTTGAGTAAGTGATGGATGTGAATTCGTTTGAGATTTGATGTTTTTAATTGTGTACCTGTTAGCTGTAAATTCGACGCTTACTAAGGAAAGGATGTCAAAAGAAACAAAGGAAATATTTTGTGAAAAGAGATTGGCTTCGATGGAGCATTTAGATGTTTTTCGATGGGACATTGACGAAGAGCTAGCCATGTTGGCGAGCTTATATTACATTAGGACTTAGAAAGATTTTAAATCAATCGGACTTGGAGTTCGACACGAAGAGATTCGAAATTGGCCAATAACAGTATTTTTTCCTTATCTGTTCCTTAAGAAAGACGCGTGGAGACTTATAAGAGACAAAGCACATACAGGTGAAGATGTGTCATCTTCTGAACACAAGACCGTTATAGACGCATTAGTATAAATAAAAGGTCTTAGTATTTAGATTTTCGTGTGTTCAACATTGTACTGTACTCAAATTACTCAAAGTATCTAAGCGTTTTGAGAAACGAAATGCACGTTTGAAACACCATTTTCATTTCTAAAACAGTTTATTTGCATTCTAAGTCCTTTACAATTTCTTTACAATTTCATCTGAATTCTTTACTTTTCAGTCAATTTTTTTTGCCCTTTTATCTTTACAAACCAACCTTTACATTTACTTGCATTATCTTTAAGATTACCATTACATTTAGTATCCAGAATAACACACAAAAAATTAGATACATATGTCCTAGAATCAATCTAGTCGATTCTGCAAGCAACCTAAGTATCGATTTCGAAGGACTAGCAGTTGTTTACCAAAATCAAGGGTAACCAGTACCACATATGTGTTTGAGGTTTGGTATCTTTTTTATGTACTTTGAACAATTTTTATACCTTTTACTTTAGTTTTGGCTTTTCCTTTGATTGTGCATAACCCATGCATTTAAAGTTTAGTGTTAGCCTAAAGGATTTGAGCTTTACCCTAGTTTATTTAGCGTTTTCCTTTGTTGTGTTATCACCACCACGTTCGAGGTTCAATTCCAACATAGAGAATTTAAGCTTTATAGTGTCATTAACATATATATAAACCAAATGTCGTGGTGATAATCACATTTATTAAGTCTATTATCATAGAGTGCTACATTCAGAAGTGTTATGCAAGAGAAATTAAAAAAAAATGGACCAACTCTCTGTTTAGAGTCTCAATGCTGTAAGCCCAATTTTTTCGTACTCGTTTGGGCTCTATATATTCCTTACCAGTTTGGTGCCAATTTTCCCGTTGATGTCTACTCTGTGAAGGACAAGATCGTGGGGGAGGAATTCCCTAGGTTTTAACTTCTTGTTGTATTTAGATGTTGTTGTTTTCTTAACAACGACGTCAGTCTGGGTGTCGAAACATCTTCTTTCATCTAAGATGTCCAATTCTTCTCAGATTTCTTATACGTTTTCCTCGTTGTGGAGGTGATGTGTTGTTTTCCAGTTAAGCTATCCAACCTCTATGAGGATGACAACCTTAGTACCATATATGAGATTGAAAGGTGTTTCTCTGATGGTGGAATAGATTGTGATATAGTATTCTCACATGATATGTGGAAGCTCTAATTCCCATTTTTCCTTAGACCATTTTAGCTTTCTTCTTAGCCATCTCAACAAGACTATGTTTTAGTCCTCTACCTTGCTATTGGTTTTAGATTACTCCATTGATGTGAAATTGTGCTTTACCTATGAATCTTGGAAGAGATTTCTTAAGTTCTTATCTATGAATTGAGTTATGCTATCTATGATTATTGACTACAAAATCCTGTACCAGACTAAAATATTCTTCTAGAGAAAATTCTAGATATTAATGGTCGTGATTTTTGCCAAAGCTTCAAACTCAACCCACTTGTTGAAATATTCATTAACCGTTATAAGGAATTTCAATTGCACTAGGGCCAATGGGAAGGAGAGGGTGTAAAACCACTCTTGTATAGCTTTCCTCCTATCGTTGAGTGCTAGCATGCTATTATTTTAATAATACCGACCTTTGAAGGGTTTGATGGAATGACTCTTTCTCTTTGTAGATGATAACTCATTTTAGATGAGTATAAGAGTTTCTAGTTTCTAGTCATCTGGCTTGTCTACTAGCTTGTCTATGTTGGGAAGAGGACATGTCTCTTTAGGAAAAGCTATGTTTAGTTCAGTTTAGTGGACACACAAATATGCCATTTACGACTTGTTTTCATGACTAGTACAACCTTTGACAACCATTTTGTATAGTTCATATTTAATATAAAGTTTGCTTCAATAAGCGTGTTCATAATATTCTTGGTGGTCTCAACCGTTTTTTATGATTGTCATCGTTTTCTCTGAGACATATCTTTTTGAAGGATTGATGTTGAGTTGATAGCATGCCATGCTAGGGTTGATGTCTAAAATCTTCTTGGGGGATTGCATGAACAAGTATGTATTGGTCTTGAGGCACTTGATGAGTTTGTCCTCCACAGACCTAGGAAAGTTCTCCACAATTTTTACTTTGTGTGATGGGTTTTTATGGAGTTAGATGGGTATGAAGTCTCCATTTGGATGCAGTTGTTTACTTACATATTATTGAATGTTCTATGAATATTAATATATCATATTTGGCGTCCAAGACTGGTGAATCAAAGACTTTGTAAGTTTATTCTGTTTTCTAAATATTGAGACATTTTAGGAATGTTGAGAAGTTTTAGGAAACTCTAGATTGAAGACCTATTTGCTTGTAGATTTCAATAACTAACATTTCTGCTAATGTCTCTGATTGTGTGGAATCTCTGGTGTATGTTTGTTCTCTGATGGGCTGAGAATTATACGTGTTTGATTTATTTTCAAACACATATGGAGAAACATGTCGAGCGAGATGTCCTATGCAGGATCATACGACATATGTACAGCTGGACTTTTAGAATCTATTTAAGTTGTTACAGATGTAGAATATTTTGGGAAGATTATGCAATCCAATATGGTGCTTAATTTAAGAATAAAAGATTTTATCTATTTTTCAATATGTATTCATAGTTTCTAAATATGGAGAATATTTAGGAAACTAATGATTGAAGACCTATTTTTATGGAGATGTTTTTGCTGATTTTTAGTAGTCTCCCTGCTACGTTTTGAAGCCCAAATCTAGTCCAGATGCGTGATTTAAATAGAAGACAACAAACCTAATTGTTTAGTAGAACTTAAGGTGGAATAGCTTAGGGTTTGTGTGTTAATTGTGATCCTCTCTAATATCATCTTGATAGAAGAGTAGGATTGTTTTGGATTTGTAAGTTTTGTAATGTATTCATAAGTTGTTAAGTATTGAATGTATGTATGTCACTTAGGTATCATTGATACAGGAATATAAATGTGTGTTTCTTGTGCCTCAAGCTATTGTTCTTGATCGAAGCTTTTTTTAAGCAAGATCAAGTATTCTTTTTTATTAAGAGGTTATTAATCTAGTATTGCTTGTAATTGAAGATTGAGATAAAGGGTCGTCAATATCAGTAACCAGGATTGTTATTGTGAGACATCACTGCAGTGATTGGAAGTGAGAGGGGTTTCTCATATCTAGGAGGTTTCAAGGTAGAAGTTGCATTGGGTAAGGATTAAGTGAGAAGTTGTAAACCGGAGGTTGTTTAGCTTCAAATTGATACTACTGATAGTTGATTTTCTTCCTAGCTTGGTAACCCCCAGAATAGGTGTTATTGTACACCGAACTGGGTTAACAATTTTGTGTGTTCAATTACTTTCCAGCCTTGTTTTTAAATCATGTTTACCTTGCCATTGTATGTTATTCAAAGATTAATGTCTCGACATATATTAGGACGTCTGAGATCTGAATACCAGAATTTCACTACTAACAATTAACTTATTAATCATTATAATTTCACTTGCTAATAACAAATTTATAAGCTATTGATTACCTTTTAAGAAAGAGATTTCTCTTTACAACTTCTCCGTTACAAATTCTCATCTCTCTTATTTCATTCATAAAAAACACAACCTTAGACAAGGATTAGGATATGATACCTTATGGATTTTTTCACAAAAGATGTCAACTTTTTTTAATGGATCTCAACTATTACAGGTAAAAATTGAGGGTGACAAACATGCGTGTCGCTCCATTAAATCTCGTCTTAAGAAAGTCTGCAAAAAATAGGGCAGAGCAGGACGGACAAAGTCTAGGGTAGGGCTAAGACCTTGATCCGTCCTGTGAAAAAATGAGGGTGGAGCTGGCTTTCAAACATTGCATTCCTTTAGGCTAAAATTGCAAAAATTCTTGTTAATAATCCCCAAGTGGTGTGACACCATTGTTGACGATATCGAGAACTTCTTGATATCCAAACAAGACTTTCATTTGCTTCGAACACTTATCATAATTCTTCGAATCAAAAATCGGTAAATTGGAAGGGATTCGATCATTGGTACTCATTGTTGCAGCGGAATCGGATCAGAACCAGTGCTCTTGATGCCAAATGTTAGAACATACAAATCAAATTAAGGTTTATCAATGGAGAAAATGAACAATTGAAGAAGATGAAGATTAAAGAAGTTGAGAGAGAGAGAGAGAGAGAGAGAGAGAATAAGAGAAAGAGAAAGAGAGTAATTGAGGGTGAGTGATCAAATTGGCATTAACAAAAGTTACAAAATGATTGGAACTAACAAAACAGCCAAAACAGAAAATAAAAAATAGCTCAGCTTCAGTGTAACCGGTTACAGCAAACAGCGTAACCGGTTACGCTACTACAACATCACTTCTGTTTTTGTTATCGGGCCTGTAACCGGTTACGGTAACCGGTTATGCCAACTGAATTGACAAAAATATCAGTTTCTACAAAAATTAGGGGTGATAAAAATAGCAGTTTCAACAAAAATTAGGGGTGACAAACATGTATTTGTCTGCCCGTTAAAATTTGTCTTGTAAAAGCTCATAAAAAATGAAATAAAGCGGAATAGGATGTGTGTTTAAAATTATGGTATGTCCTGTTAAAAAATGTTTTAAAAAATGAAGATGAGATGAATATGCAGATATTGCATTTTTATAAATTAAAATTGAAAAAATTAATGTGAATGTTTCAACTTGCAAAAGCTTGAAATAAAATAGAGTGCAGGTATATAACTTTAGTTCAATCACGTAAAACTAAATAAATAATACTACAATTAAAAAATTTGAGTTGAATAAATCATTTTTAAAGTTTTAAAAAATTAAATATATTTATTTAAAAAACTTATAAATAATTTATTAATTAGCATTAATTTTATTTTAATTTATTATTGTTTCTTAATTTTAATATTTTACAAAATTAAAATTAGATGGATTTAAAAAGAAGTTAACTTTTTTTAATGGATCTCAACTACTAGGTGTTTACAAGGTAAATATTAGGGATGATAAGCATGAGTCTTATTACAGCCCAAGAAATTGAATATGGGCCTTTGTATCATTTCAGTGTATGAATAAGAAATGATTATCATTATTATTATTGTGTACAAGAGTATAGAATGGTCCACCTTATATAAGAGAAGGTTGGGCCTCTATTTACATAATAGAACCATTAAGGCCCAATGTAGATAACTATCTAAATATAACTAATGTATAGACTATTAAGGGAAAGTTGGTTATTCTGTTAATACCCCCCATAAGCTGGAAGATATACAGAGTGAAGTCCAAGCTTAGAAATGTTAGAAAGAAAAGGTTGCAGGTCCAACGGTTTGGTGAATATGTCGGCTAGTTGTTGTGAAGATGAGACAGGTAGAAGATGGAATAGACCATTGCGAAGTTTTTCACAGACAAGGTGACAGTCTAGGTCGATGTGTTTTGTTCTTTCGTGGAAGGAAGAATTTGTAGCGATGTGTCTTGCGGAAGCGTTGTCACAATATAGCAGAGCTGGTGTTTTGGTGGTGATGGGAAGTTGATTCATGATATTTGTAAGCCATTGTAGTTCACAGACCGTGAAAGCCATTGCACGGTATTCTGCCTCTGTAGAGCTGCGAGAAACTGTTGGTTGCTTCTTCGATTTCCATGATATTAATGATTCTCCAAGGTATATGCAGTAGCCGGTGACTGATTTTCGTGTGTCTGGGCAAGTTTCCCAATCGGAATCTGAAAATGCTTTCAGTTGGAGAGTTGATTTGCTGGGGTAAAAAAGTCCTTGAGCTGGATTGTTCTTGAGGTAACCTAGCACGCGAAGGGCTGCATTGTAATGAAGATCAGTGGGTGCACTCATATGCTGGCTAAGTTGTTGCACAAAGTAAGAGATATCTGGGCGAGTATTGAGTAGATAAATGAGCTGTCCAACAAGTCTTCTGTAGGAAGTTCGATTTTGTAATGGTGTTCCTTCATTTGATTTGAGTCTGGTGTCTCTTGTCATTGGTGTTGAAGCTGGCTTGCAGGCTAATAATCCTGTGTTAGAGAGCAAATCTAGTGTGTACTTGCGTTGGCAGATATTGATTCCTGTAGAGCTTCGAGCGATTTCCAGTCCTAAGAAGTATTTTAGGTTGTCAAGGTCCTTTATATGGAAGTGATGCTTTAATTTGGATTTGGTGGAGTTGATGATGTCCATGTTGTCACCTACAAGGATCAAATCATCGACATAAATTAGTAAAGCTGTAAATGTATGTTATGGATAAATAGTGAATGATCAGCAGCACGTTGGTGGAAATCATTTGACAAAAGGACTTAAGATAATTTCTCAAACCATTGTCTGTTGGATTGTTTTAATCCATAAATTGATTTTGACAACTTGCAGACCTGATTTGGATAGGAGGGATGATGCCTGGAGGCAATGACATGTAAACCTCCTCATCCAAATCTCCATGGAGGAATGCATTGTGTACATCTAGTTGAAAGAAATCCAGATTTAAAGAAGATGCTAGAGCTAGAAGTAGTCTTACAGTGGTTAACTTGGTGACAGGAGAAAATGTATCAAAAAAATCTATACCTTCAACTTGTGTGAATCCTTTGGCAACTAACCTGGCCTTGTGCCTTTCTAATGTACCATTAGAGTTGTGTTTGGTCTTAAATACCCATTTGCAACCAATGGGTTTCTTACCTGTTGGCAGTGTTGTGAAATGCCATGTATTGTTGTTTGTGAGGGCCATCAATTCATCATTCATTGCTTTAATCCAATGAGGATGTTGACTGGCTGCTTTGTAAGTCATAGGATCTTTGGTGGTAGTGATGGCAGAAATAAAAGAATGAAAAGTAGTAGACAATTTATCATATGAAACATAATTTGAAATGTCATAAATGGGAGTAGAAGATGTTTGATATGCATTACAGATAAAATCCTTAAGATATGCAGGTGTGGTTTTGTTTCTAGAGGATTGTCTAGTGGGTAATTGTTGTATGTTATTAGGATCAGAACTGGTAGAGGTATTATTAGTAATGTCAGTGGCAGGGGGGCTTTGGCTAATGGATTGGTTATTGGTAATGTCTAAGTTTGTGTTAGGATGATCCAAGTTATGTGCAGTGGGTTGGTTAGGGGGTTAACGGTGGTTGGTGTGTTGCATAAATCTGTTTGTAGGATTTGAGGATTACGATCAAGATATGGAGGTGGATCAAATAAGAAGTGAGCTGTGTTTGTAGGATCAGGGTCAGAACTGAGGTGATTATATGGTGGTGTGGGATTTGTGATGGTGTATGGGAAAACAGTTTCATAAAAATGACAGTTCCTGGAAATGTTAAGTTGTCTGGTGTTAAGTTCAAAAATGAGGTAACCTTTTGTACCAGTGGGGAAGCCAAGGAAGATGCATTTGGTTTCTCTTGGATCTAATTTGTCTCTATGTCTAGTAATTGTGGCGGCATAGGTCAAGCAGCCAAAGGTTTTCAAATTGTTGAAGGTGGGGGTGTTTTGAATAGTCTGACAAAGGGTGTCTGATTGTTTATGGCAGGGCTGCATAACCTGTTAATGAGGTAAGTGGCATGACACAAAGAAAAGGACCAGGAGCATTTAGGCAAATTAGCTTGAAAAAGTAAGGATCTTGTGACATTTAAGAGGTGTTTGTGCTTTCTTTCAACAGTGTGATAACACGAAAATGTATCGTTTATTTGGCTCGATTTATATCAATTATTTCCTTATTTTAGCTTAATTATGTTGTTTTATGTTGGTATTATGCTGGTATTTCTATTGTTTCAGGTTTTACGCTCAAAATTGAGACTAATTGTGAAAAGGAAAGAAATGGAGCTAAAATCACTACTATTTGTGCCTAAAAGATGGAAAAAGGGTGTTGAAGCAAGAAAGGGGTGCAAAGAAGGCCCAAATTGTGCAAGTACAAATCCAGCCCACGTGAAGCTGAAGCCCCCACGTCTCCAAGTGGGAGACGCCCGTCTCCATGCTCCTTGCCACGTCTCCTTAGAAGACGCACGTCTCCTAAGCCCAATGGGTGAAAGAGCGCCACGTCAGCTACTTGAGACGTCCGTCTCCACCTCTCCACTATTTTCTCCACCTTTTTCTCAACTTCCCACGCATGATCTCCACTACTTCTCACATGATGCTGAAAGGAACTTCCATTTCCATTCACTATAAATAGAGGCTGAGCATTCATTTGAGAGTATCCAAGTTTTAGGCGCGGAAGCGCTGTTCATAGTTTTAGGCATAAATTATCACTTTGTAAAAGTGGTAGTTTCTCACATCGAGGAACTACCACACCATTAGTTTTAGGCCTACAATTTATGTACTCTTGGATCACAATCTTGCCGACATTATTTCAAAGCTTTATTCAAGTTTGTTTCGTCTGCTTTACTTACAGGTTTATTTATTTGCAATTATTTTAGTTTCATGTTCTTATAATATTGTTTTATCATTATAATTATAATATGGTTATTAATTATAATTTCATGTTTAGTAATTATAATTCCATGTTTAATAATTATAATTTCATGTTTGTTTCTTTAAGTATGTCTGGCTAATTTATTTAGATGTCGGTATGCAAAGTAATTTAACCGTAGGGATCCGAAATAAATTGGCTTAATTATGTTTTATTAAATGTCACTTGTTTTTGGTTTGTATGTCTAATTTAATTAGTAAGTCTTAAAACCAATAGAGCGAAAGTTTGAGGGGTTAAGACGGTCAAAGGTTAAAATCAATAGAGCGAAAGTTTGAGATCTTTAACTGGATAGTAGACATAGGACATTAGTTTTAAGGATGGCGAAAGCATATTAAAACTAATTAGAACTTATTTATTTCCAAAAAGTGTTTTTACACCCGAGCGGGATGGCGAAAGCGTACGTTAGGGATATTAGCATGTTCTGAGTCAACAGAGCGAAAGTTTGAGATTAGGAGATTTAAATAGATAACGACTTCATAAGACAAGCATTTTATTAACTATGTTGTTTTCAAAAAGCGTTTCTAAATCTGGTGGGATGGCGAAAGCGTACATTAAGAGTTAGGATCGTAGTCTGAATCAATAGAGCGAGAGTTTGAGAGGAGGACTTTTAGATAACATAGTTAGTAAAGATCTTTGATTTAATTAGAATCTGGCCAATGGAACTTCGGATCACCTAAGTTAGATGAAATACATACTGATATCTGTTTGTTATTATATTTTACCTAGATTTTAGATTTTAGTTTCCTCGTTTATAAAAAACCAAATATCGTTAGCCTTAGCTTTACATAGTAACTTTAGATAACGGTAGGTCGATTTATAGTCCCTGTGGATTCGATATCTTTTAAAACTACACGACACGACTGTGCACTTGCAGTTATCCCGACTAATAGACACGCAAAGTCGCGATCAAGTTTTTGGCGCCGTTGCCGGGGACTATTCAAGTCGATATCGTAACTCGCTGTTACACCGTAGAGACTAAGGCATTATTTTTTTTCTTCTTTTCATTTACTACTATGTATCACCCAAACATTTTCTACAACTCCCAACAACAGTATTTCGAGGTACACCCAGAATCCCATAAATCCGACCTCGAAATACTGTTGGAAAATTTCAATGCGTCACAAACTCATTCTCACCCAAGTCACCTCTACAATTCCCAATCTCAACATTTCGAGGAACCACAAGAAACCTACAATCCAAACCTCGAAACATTAATTGGGGATTACAATTCGACACTAGCTTATCCTCAACCGAATTCCCTCTACAATCACCAATCCAAACATTTTGAGGAACCACAAGAATTTTATAATCCCAACCATACCCATCCTCAACCGAATTTCCTCTACGATCACCATAATCAATATTTTGAGGAGTCGCCAGAACCCCATAAATCCGACCTCGAAATAATAATGGAAAATTTTAATGAAACATCTATGATGACAAGGAACTTTGTGGAAACACAAAATGCGACGCTAACCTACTTCGAGGAACCACAAGAATCCTATAACTCTAACCTTGAAGCATCAATAGAGGATTTCAATGCAACGCAAACTTATCATCAACCGACTTTCCTCTACGATCACCACGCCCAACATTTCGAGGAGTCGCAAGATTATCATAAATCCAACCTCGAAATCTTAATGGAGGAATTCATTGAAGCACAAACTCTCTCTAGGCTAGAATCTATAATGACAAAGCAGTTTGAGGAAACGAAAAATGCAACGCTAGCTCCCTTTGAAGAACCTCAAGAATCCCATAATTTTAACTTCGAAATATCAATGGAGGATTCCGACGAGACGCTAACTCACTCTAGATTAGAAGCCATGATGGAGCACTTTGTAGAGACACAAACCGTTCAAAACCAAGAGTTTATCAAACAAAGTCTTCAAAACAATGAAACCCTTAGGCAACTGACCACTATGGTTGAGTCCCTCGCGACCCACAACATGACATTAGAGACTCAAATCTCCCAACTTGAACAAAACCTTCTAGGAACCTTCCTTGAGGAGTATGTGGATGTTGAAACAACCATTAGTGAAAAACAAATTGAAATTCCTAAGGAGAGTGATAATGAGATTGAGGAGAGTGATTATGAGATTGAGGAGAGTGATGATGTGGTTGAGAAGAGTTCTAGTGAGAGAAGAGTGGAGATTGAGAAAAATCCACCAACACCATCTGAAAGGGAGGTTGTAGAAGAGATAGAGAAGGAAGCACCTATTGTTATTCCTCTTCTCTATTCCCAATTGATTCCTTTCCCGCAAAGTTTTATGGAAGCTAAGGTAGACTCCAAATCCATAATGTATGTGAAGATATTGGAAAATATCCACACTAATGCACCTTTATTTGAAGTCTTGCATAAAAAGAGAAATTTAGACGACCATGAAACTAAGAATATTGCTAGTGATAAGAGGGTAAGGTTAATCTTTGAGGTGGTGGATAATATCACTAAGCCCGAACTTGAAAAGCTGATACTTAGGATCGATCCAGAACCGCCACCACGATTTCAAAAGAATGAACCTCCCCATAGAAGAAAGAAAAGAAAAGGTGAGGGATATGTGAGATGGCTTGATAAGTGGCCATGGAAAACGAGGTTTGCTAAAAGTTCAACCGAGGAGTCATTCTCGAGAGAACCACCTTGAGTGCTTGCACTCTTAAGCCGTCGAGCTATTGACGTTAAACAAAGCGCTGCGTGGGAGGCAACCCACGAGTTTTCAATTTAATGTTTTCCTTTTATTGTTTGAACTTGCAGATAATAAAGATATGGATCGCCTGTCACGTCTCGATCATATCTAGGCGAAAAACCTATAGATGATCATCTCAAAGATGAGAGGGTCTCCACGCACATTCCTACGAGTGTTGCTGCTGGTGGTGACATAAATTGATGAGTATGATAAGAGAAGGTATTTCCTCCGGACGCGGAGTGGATTTGGTCGTGATAGCCCGCCGGTAGCATCCATACAGGTTCTGTTTTTCCTTCTCCATTTTGGATCGAAACATTGAGGACAATGTTTGGTTTAAGTGTGGGGGAGAAGCTTTACCGCTTTCATTTGTTGCTTTATTGTATCCTAGTTGTGTTGTCGAGTCTTTATACGTGATTTTCTATTGCTATTGAATTTCCCCGAAATTTAAAATTTTATTCCACCAACAAAAATTATTTGGTTTTTGATACATGGCATGCACGCTCTGAAAGTATTTAGGTCGTCACACTTTAGGCTTTGTTGGAAAGACTTGGGAATGTTTCAATAACATTGATACCGTCCTGACACCCTAAACCCCCTCATTATGTGATATCAATTTGGATGCCCATTATGTCGAGACCTTAGGCTCAAGTTTTCAAAGTAGCTCTTAAGTAGTTTATATTAGCAGTCGGCACCATCTTAAGCACAAACTACGTAGGGAGTCGATGAATATAAGTGAATGATCCTGTTTTTAATAGATAAATGATTTGATTGAAAAAAAATAATAACCCTCTAAGTTAGGTGACCCTCACCCGGTCATTTAGCCCAACGGTTGTTACGCATGTAAGAATTTATTAATTAGCACCCACTGTTGGTTGGCTTAGAGGTCACTGGTACTAGGCTTGGTAGGGTGGACTACGGTTCGATCCCCCGCAACCGCATTTGGGAAAGATGGGGCTTCACCATTTAAAAAACCAGAACCCCGTGCTAAAGAAAAGAAAAGGATCATAGTCGCTAACCGATTTCCCCTACTATGTGAGTGTACGGATAACGGGCTTAATGTGATTGCGCTTGAATGAAAAGAGTGAAAGGAAAAACGAGAGATATAGGTTGAGTTATAATGGCATAATTCGAATTGGTTTGTATAATGGGGGAGTTTTTGACATTGTGTCGTTACGGTATCCTTGGTGTTGGCATTTAGTACCTATCGATCTAACCTTTGCCTAGTAACCACGTATGACTAGGAGTCGTGTCATGCCCTTGTTTCGAAACTTGCTTAATCATTTTCTTTTACCGTGTGGTTGATTGCTTGAGGACAAGCAATGGTTTAAGTGTGGGGGTATTTGATAACACGAAAATGTATCGTTTATTTGGCTCGATTTATATCAATTATTTCCTTATTTTAGCTTAATTATGTTGTTTTATGTTGGTATTATGCTGGTATTTCTATTGTTTCAGGTTTTACGCTCAAAATTGAGACTAATTGTGAAAAGGAAAGAAATGGAGCTAAAATCACTACTATTTGTGCCTAAAAGATGGAAAAAGGGTGTTGAAGCAAGAAAGGGGTGCAAAGAAGGCCCAAATTGTGCAAGTACAAATCCAGCCCACGTGAAGCTGAAGCCCCCACGTCTCCAAGTGGGAGACGCCCGTCTCCATGCTCCTTGCCACGTCTCCTTAGAAGACGCACGTCTCCTAAGCCCAATGGGTGAAAGAGCGCCACGTCAGCTACTTGAGACGTCCGTCTCCACCTCTCCACTATTTTCTCCACCTTTTTCTCAACTTCCCACGCATGATCTCCACTACTTCTCACATGATGCTGAAAGGAACTTCCATTTCCATTCACTATAAATAGAGGCTGAGCATTCATTTGAGAGTATCCAAGTTTTAGGCGCGGAAGCGCTGTTCATAGTTTTAGGCATAAATTATCACTTTGTAAAAGTGGTAGTTTCTCACATCGAGGAACTACCACACCATTAGTTTTAGGCCTACAATTTATGTACTCTTGGATCACAATCTTGCCGACATTATTTCAAAGCTTTATTCAAGTTTGTTTCGTCTGCTTTACTTACAGGTTTATTTATTTGCAATTATTTTAGTTTCATGTTCTTATAATATTGTTTTATCATTATAATTATAATATGGTTATTAATTATAATTTCATGTTTAGTAATTATAATTCCATGTTTAATAATTATAATTTCATGTTTGTTTCTTTAAGTATGTCTGGCTAATTTATTTAGATGTCGGTATGCAAAGTAATTTAACCGTAGGGATCCGAAATAAATTGGCTTAATTATGTTTTATTAAATGTCACTTGTTTTTGGTTTGTATGTCTAATTTAATTAGTAAGTCTTAAAACCAATAGAGCGAAAGTTTGAGGGGTTAAGACGGTCAAAGGTTAAAATCAATAGAGCGAAAGTTTGAGATCTTTAACTGGATAGTAGACATAGGACATTAGTTTTAAGGATGGCGAAAGCATATTAAAACTAATTAGAACTTATTTATTTCCAAAAAGTGTTTTTACACCCGAGCGGGATGGCGAAAGCGTACGTTAGGGATATTAGCATGTTCTGAGTCAACAGAGCGAAAGTTTGAGATTAGGAGATTTAAATAGATAACGACTTCATAAGACAAGCATTTTATTAACTATGTTGTTTTCAAAAAGCGTTTCTAAATCTGGTGGGATGGCGAAAGCGTACATTAAGAGTTAGGATCGTAGTCTGAATCAATAGAGCGAGAGTTTGAGAGGAGGACTTTTAGATAACATAGTTAGTAAAGATCTTTGATTTAATTAGAATCTGGCCAATGGAACTTCGGATCACCTAAGTTAGATGAAATACATACTGATATCTGTTTGTTATTATATTTTACCTAGATTTTAGATTTTAGTTTCCTCGTTTATAAAAAACCAAATATCGTTAGCCTTAGCTTTACATAGTAACTTTAGATAACGGTAGGTCGATTTATAGTCCCTGTGGATTCGATATCTTTTAAAACTACACGACACGACTGTGCACTTGCAGTTATCCCGACTAATAGACACGCAAAGTCGCGATCACAGTGGCATTTTGTTGTGGTGTTTCAATGCAAGATTTTTTATGAATAATACCAAGTGAAGCATAAAAGTCAGGCATAAGGAATTCAATACCATTGTCAGTTCTAAGGGTTTTAATATTGCACGAGAACTGATTTTTGCAGTAAATGATAAATTTTTTGACATGTTTTCTTGTTTCAGCTTTTGTGTGCATTAAAAAAGTCCATGTGTATCTACTATAATCATCAACTATAGTAAGAAAATATCGATAGCCATCTAGAGAGTGTATAGAAATAGGTCCTCATATATCCATGTGAACAAGATCAAAAAATTTAGAACTAATAGAATGACTTATGGGGAAAGGAAGTCTGCACTGTTTAGCTAAATGACAAGTGTGACAAACAGAATTTTTATTGAAAGATATATCAGAAAATTCTTTAGACATGTGGTGTAGAACATCATTGGATGGATTGCCCAATCTCTGGTGCCGTAAATCTAATGAAGTGTTAGAAGTATCTATATTACAAAGGGTGTTATGATGATTACAAGTAGGGTGATGTGAAGCTTCTTGATGAAGAATGTAGAGATTCTTATGAAGGTTCACATGATCAATCATCTTCTTTGTAGACACATCCTGTATGGAACAGGAATTGTGTGAGAAGGTGATTCTAAAGGGTGAATTATGGCATAATTTGGAAATAGATATAAGGCTAAAGGAAAATTCAGGGATGTAGAAAACATGATGAAGCTGAATACAGTTAGCAAGTAAAATAGAGCCAGAGAATTTGGTTGTTATGCATTTTCCATTGGGGAGAAAGATGTTCACAAGTGTAATAGCAGATATATTGTCAAAACATTGGATATGGGGACAGACATGGTCTGAGGCTCCAGAATCAAGTATCCATGTATTAGGAGAGTTTAAGTTACTACTTGTTTGAATCATACCTGAGATAATGTGATTGTCTTGAGCTGTAAATGATTCAGGTTTTGCAGAAGCAGAGTCTTTTCTTGTTTGTTGTAAGAGTTGGATTAAATGTTGGTATTCTTCTTTGGAGGTGTTGTGCAATTGCTCCATTCGTTGCGTAGTGTTGGCTTCAGTACCTTCTTTCTTTGGATTTTTGTTGCGGTAACCCGGAGGGAAGCCATGTTTGAAGTAGCAAGTTTCAACCGTGTGATTTGTATTCTTGCAGTTGGTACAAACCATGGAAGCTTTAGGGTTTCCACGTCCTCTGCCGCGACCAGTTGAAGTATTGGAGTTGGCAGCGAGGATGGTTGGTGTATTGGAATTGACATCTTGTTGAACGATTAAAGAATAGACGCGATTAATGTTGGGCATAGGGTCCAGAAGTAAGATTTGTGTGCGAACATTGTGGTAAGTGTCGTTCAATCCTTTGAGGAAGCAAGCAACATATTCCATATGCTTGTATTGGCGCACTGATTTGGAAAGATTACAGGTGCAAGGATTTGTGCAGACACAAATAGGGATTGGGCGAAGTGCTTCGAGTTCGTCCTATATGATCTTGATGTCAGTGAAATATTGAGATAGGGAACGTTCACGTTGTTTGATGGAATGCAGATCGCGAAGAAGATCTGAAAAACGGAAGTGATTTCCTTTGGTGATCGTTCTTGAAGATCTGTCCATAGTTCGAATGCCGAATCGAAACAGATGGTGCTTTGTGCGATGTGAGGTGATAAAGTGCGATTGATCCAAGAGATGACCATGCTGTTTGCTCGTTCCCAAACATCAAGATTGGGATCTGTGGAAGATGGTTTTGGAAGAGAACCATTGATGAAGCCAGGCTTGTTCTTTGAGGTGAGGGCGCGTCGCATAGATCTGCTCCAGTTGTGGTAATTGTGATCATCTAATGGTGGTGCGACGAGAATGGCGCCGGGATTCTCGCCGGGATGAACGTAATACGGGTTTCTTGGATTGAGGGTGGGATCCGTTGATGGAGGTGCCTTGGGTGAGTCATTTTTTATGGAACTTTCTGTGTCTGAATTTTCATCTGCCATGGTTGAGTTTGAAGGAACGAATGATGCGTATGAAAGAAGAAGATGAAATGTGCAGAGAGATGAAGAAGATGATGCGCGGAAAGAAAAGAAATGGATGAATTTCAAAGAATTTGTTTGTGGTCTCTTGATACCATATTACAGCCCAAGAAATTGAATATGGGCCTTTGTATCATTTCAGTGTATGAATAAGAAATGATTATCATTATTATTATTGTGTACAAGAGTATAGAATGGTCCACCTTATATAAGAGAAGGTTAGGCCTCTATTTACATAATAGAACCATTAAGGCCCAATGTAGATAACTATCTAAATATAACTAATGTATAGACTATTAAGGAAAAGTTGGTTATTCTGTTAATAAGTCTGTCGTTAAAATCCGTCTCGTAAAACCTTAAAAAAACAAGGCAAAGGCAGAGTGAAGCAGATATAATTTAAAGTATGGGTCGGTTTGTCATGCAAAAAATTGAATATGGGATGAGCATAAAAACGAAGCATTTCTAAAGGCTAAAATTACAAAATAATTTATTAATGCCTGTACTCGCTAAAGGTTGAAAAAATTGAGCATAACCGAAAGAATGAGGAGGTTTTGGAATTGATTTGGAAGATGGATGTGCCTTTTAAAATCAAAGCTTTCGCTTGGAGGATTTTTGTGAATAGGCTTCCCACGAAAGATCTTTTAGTGTATAGAGGTGTTAATTTCTCTACTACTAACCTAAATTGTTTATTTTGCGATTCTCATTCGGAGGATTTGGATCACATGTTTTTCAAGTGTGAAGTGGTTAAAATTGTTTGGAATGAAATTGGCGTGTGGGTGGATTACCCGAATCGGAAGGAGTTCGATTGTATCCCTTCCTTTATGGAATGGTATGTCATGGGGCGGGTAAAAGGGATCAAAGTTGGTAAATTGGGGGTGTTTTGGTTAGCTACTTGTTGAATTATTTGGTTGACAAGGAACAGCTTTTGCTTTAGGAACGAAGCTTGGAACATAAACAATATTGTTTGGAATATCAAAATTTTGATATGGAGGTGGTCCTTGTTGGGCGATATTGCGTATCCCAATTGTAGCTTTTACGACTTTAGTAAAGATCCAATTTTATTTTTGTCGTAATTGTAATTGGTTTGTAATATCGTTTTTTTTTTTGTCGGACTTTGTTCCGTTCTTGTGTATCAAGGTTGGAGAACCCTTAGTTCTCTCATTAATTAAATTCTTGCTTACACAAAAAAATATACTAACTAATATTTGGAGTACTCTTTAAGTAATTAAAGTAGTAATTTTATTTTAAAATGCGTGTATTTAATACATTGAAAATTGAAATATTAATTTATAAAAAATATTTTATGTTTGAAGATTGCACTAAAAACATTCGTTAACAATACTCATAAACATATTATGGGCCCGTTTGTTTTGGCTTTTTTAAAAATGATTTTTACAGTGTTACAAAATTTTGTGAAATTTTTTTTATAAAAGCTTCAAATAAAAATTTTGTTTGAGTAGTTATTCTTAAAATGTGATTTTAGGTATTTCATCTATTTATGGGGAAAAAATTTGAATATCAAAATTTCAAAAAATCACTTAATTTTGAAGCTATTTCAAATAGATTTTAATAAAAATCATTTTTGAAATACAATTTTTTAAAAAAATTGCGATTTTGACTAAGTTTTGATCTTCAATAATCTATGTTTATGTTCTAGGATGTCAAAATTAATGTTTTATTTTAGAAAAAACGAATATTAAAAAACTTGTAATATTTTGAAAAACGATTTTGAAAAATCTATTTTTAAAAATACAAAGGAAAAATCCATTTTTTTAAAGCTGAAACAAACAGGCCCTATATTATAGCAAAACATAGTGGACTTATTTTGTCACCGAAAGTAAAAACATTTAAAGCGGTTAGAATAGTTAATATTATTTTAATCTATTATTGTTTCTTGATTTTAATATTTCACCAAATTGAAATATCCTTTCAATAGTTAAAAAAAAAATGGGACCGGAGTAGTTTTTTAATGACAGTGGAGCATAATATTTCTCTATATAATCTCTTGAAATCAATCGATAATGTATCACATATTGTATTTGAAAGGGATATTAATTAAGTAGAGAAATGGGTGAGAGAAACACAAGTAGCAGCAGAAGCAAGAAGTGGTCTTTGAAAGGGATGACAGCTCTAGTCACCGGTGGATCCAAAGGAATCGGGTTATTCTCCTTGCATATTAATTCTACTCCCTATGAGACTATGATTATTATTATAAGTCAATTTTTTTTCTTTTTAGGTTTATTGAATAATAGATGTATCTGATCTTTTATGTACACCAAGATATATTCATTACTTAATGAATCTAAAAAGATGATATTTACATATAATTCAGATCACACGGAGTACTTTTTCTACTTAATTTTTCAGCTTTTTCTTTGTGTATATGTGATTGTGATATAAACTGTGATAGTAGATATGATATTGTGGAGGAGTTGGCGGAGCTAGGAGCAACCGTTCACACTTGTGCTAGAAACGAAGTTGAACTGAATGAATGCTTACATCAATGGGCCACAAAAGGATACACAGTTACTGGTTCAGTATGTGATGTGTCATTTCGTGCACAGAGAGAGGACCTCATAGCTAGAGTCTCTTCTCAGTTCAATGGCAAACTCAGTATCCTTGTAAGCCATTACTGATAATTGGAATCACATGAAAAACTTTATCTATAATTTTTAATTTTTTACTTTTTAATATCTTTTGAAAAACTTTATGAAAAAAGTCAAAACTCTTTTTTAACTAAACATAATCGTGAATTAGTAATGGATTAGAAAGTAAATTTTAATCTATAATTGATTGTGATGGTAATATAAGGATTATGAAGCAAATTTTGCCTAATAATTAATTATTGCTATGATTTAATTTATTATGGTTCAAATTTTGCAAAACTTTTCTAATTTGCAAGTGGATTTATTGATTAAATTACTCTAAATACAAGGGTGAATTGTGCTGATCAAAATTTCCACAAAAATAATTGATAAAAACTCTTGTTATTAAAGGAATAAAAGAAATAAAAAAGCAAAGATGAAAGAGTGGAAGAAAAAATAGAAATATATAGCGTAATTATAAATAAAAAATAAGGAGCGAAAAATATAAATAATAGAAGAAAAAAAGAGATATAAAAGTCACACTAAAGAATTATCCTAATTCGTCTTAAATAATATGACTTTTTTCAATACTTAAGAGTTTTTTTTGAAATTTTCACTAAATCAAACTTAAATTTTTTATATGATCAATTCAAACAACCTTTCAACAATTTGAATTTTTGTACAGGATCAGTCTAAAAATCTTTCCCAAACAAACAGTTTTTTATATAGGCTAAACTCAAAGTTTTTCATAGGTTAAACAAAACTTTTATACAAACTAAGCTCGAAACCAAACCCAAACCTTTCAAAAAAACCTAAAACAAACCGATCTTATAAGACACACATACAAAATTTGTTGTTGGAAACTTGCCATTTATGTTTATATAGTTTTTGGTTTGTTAGATTATGCATACAATTTTATGTGTGGAATTTAGGTGAACAACGTGGGAACAAACATATACAAACAGACACTGGATATTACAGAACAAGATTTTTCATTTCTGTTGAATACCAATCTTGAATCCGCTTTTCACATAAGTCAGCTTGCACATCCACTCCTTAAAGCATCACAGTCTGCAAGTATTGTTTTCATTTCTTCAGTTGGTGGTGTAGCATCACTAAATGTAGGAACCATCTATAGTGCCGCAAAAGGTAACCATTTCATTCTATAGTGCCGCAAAAGGTAACAATTTCATATAGTGTTAATCAGTTGATTTATTGACACTCTGTAAATGTAATTGAATTGAAAATGCAGCTGCAATAAACCAACTCACAAAAAATTTGGCATGTGAATGGGCTAAAGACAACATAAGGACTAATTGTGTTGCACCGGGACCAACCAGAACCCCTCTCGGGGAAGAAGTAATTTTCTATCTTTGATTTTGTGTTGACAAAAGTTGATGTTTAATTAATTAATTCCGATTAAAAATGATTTCGATTGTGATTCCTCCGTGCAGCACTTAAAAGATGAAAAACTTCTTAATGCTTTCACTTCAAGAACTCCTCTTGGACGTATCGGAGAACCAGATGAGGTGTCTTCTTTGGTGGCATTCCTATGCTTACCTGCAGCCTCTTTCATAACAGGGCAGACCATTTGTATTGATGGTGGATTAACTGTTAATTGTCTCCTTATATGATAAGCTTGGCTTATACAAGATAGAGAGCTCTGCTAGCCCTGAGGTGGCAGAGGTTTTTACTCTAAAGTGGGGTATCCAATTAGCCGCGAATCTGAATTTGGGTTGTGTTGTCGTTCACTCGGATGCATTAAATGTGGTAGATTGTGTCAATGTCAGTAGAGAGAGTGCAGTGATTGATCTAGGGATTAATGATTGTCTTTTGTTTCTTAAGAAGTTTGTTGTTTTTGTAGTTGTGTTTGTTAGCAGAAGCTTAAATGCAGATGCTCACTCTTTAATTAGGATTGGAAATGTAGTAGGTTCAAAAATTTGGAAGGGATTCATTCCATCCGCTGATGTAATATTTTCTGCTGCCATTTTCTAATTGAATGCATTTGCCATAAAAAAAAAAAACATAAATTTTTATGTTAGTGTTTATTATTAAACTTGCATACAAGTCATGTTTTCATTTTATTTCAATCAGTTTTCTAGACAAGATTATAAAAAGTGTTTAATTGAGTTAGTCAAACTCAATTGTTGTAATAGTATCTATTAGGCTAAATTACCGTTTTGCTCCCTCAATTTTGTCTGATTTACGAAATTAGTTATCCTATTTTAAATTTAAACGTTTTTTGTTCCCCTATTTTCAATTCTCCTCTCACATTTTTTTATAGAAAATCGATGATAGTTTTTTGTTTTTTAATTTATATTTTTATATTTAAAGTACAACAATATGTTTATATACGATTATTTGTAATGTTTCACAAGTAAGTTGTTATTTAAAAATGAAAACATCATTAATTTTTAAAAATGAAAACATCATTACTTTTTAAAAATGAAAACATCATTACTTTTTAAAAATGAAAACATCGTTACTTTTAAGTGCAAAAGTATGAAAGGGAGACTAAAACTGTTTAAAATTAAAAATAGGGGAACAAAAACTGTTTAAATTTAAAAATAGGGGAACAAAAACTGTTTAAATTTAAAATAGGAGAACAAATTTCGTGAATTAGGTAAAATAGAAAAATCAAAACTGTAATTAAGTCTGTCTATTATTTATTATCTATTATAATATATTAAAACAAAAACGTGAATTCTCTTGATGACATATATACTTCATTTGTGCCATGTGACATGTCCTAACCATTAATCCAATTATGTATATCCTTTAAATTTCAAGTCATATGGAACAATTCTTTGATGCATCCTCCTACTGTCAACATCTCAAATCTCTCGTCTCTAACCAACGGGCAACGGGCTAATGTTTGTGCTATGGTATCTAATGAACGATTGTTTCTTCAACTCATTTCAGAGGTAACAAATACATATGATATGTAGGATCCCAAATTCATCACGGGAATATTAATAATCGTGGAGGCCAGAGCATTGGTTGCGGCCTTCGCGGACGAGGAAGAGGTTATGGACGTGGTGGAAGTCGTTCCCCATATCAACAGTGACCTTTGTCATTCTTCTACCCGCATAAGCAGTGGCTGTAACACCCCAATTCTACCCCGCAAGTAAGCGAAAATCAGAGTGCACTTAAAAAATATTCATCAAAAGATGGGATGTCACATTTCGACTTAACCAAACAAACATACTTATATTGCATTTAACAAAGATACATAGCATTCGGACACAAAACTTTATCCAACAACTTCCAACTTTAACTTAAAACAAATGTCATCATGGAATACAAAAATTAAATAATAACGACTAATCCCCCAGAGTGCTACGTATCAGAGCAATAGACACCAACTCGACTTGCCATAAAGCAACATAAAGACTTCATGAAGTCACTTCGAACATCCACAGCTAATCTTGAGTACATGCCCATTTCCCATGGTAGGGGAAATATCAGCAAAGGGGTGAGATATCTTACAATATAAAGGAATGCATGATAAATAATATAGGAGATATATATCATACATAATTTCACCACTTTGCATCACATAACATCTTACAACAATTTTCATCGCAAAATAACTTATCAATATAATACAACTTTCAAAACAACAACAATGCCATTAATCAATTAAGACAACATATTCAAATTCACGATTATACTATCATCACGTCACGACAACATATCACCGTCTCAACAATTCAAATCACATAATCAACTTATGAAATGGAAACAATGTCAACAATCAACCATGACAATATATGCAATTCACAAGTAAGATTCCAACACGTCACGAAAAACATCTCATCATCAAGTCATCACATCACAACAAACATATCTTCATCAAGTCACAACAACATAATCAAATAAGACTCAAATGCAATTCACATGTGACTCGACTTATGCAAATGCATGTGGTACCATTTGGAGTAAAACTCCCACCGTCTCAAAATTTGTCATTGGACACACCGTCGCTATTTGCCATTAAGGCCACCGTCGCTTTTGCCATTAAGGCCACCGTCTTTTTATGCAATGGATGTGACTCAATAAATGCAACATCCATACAAACCACATAAAAAATACGTCACAACATCGTCTAAATCACCATCAAACATTATCAATATAATGTCGAACTTCAACAACAACAAAATCATCATCATTCATAAGAATGCATCACTTCACAATCATGTCACTATGTTGCATCATCATACAACAATACATCACTTCACAATCACGTCGATATGTCTTATCATCATACAACATTAATTTACTTCATAATACATCACAATACAACTTATCAACATTGACCATAGGGTCTACGACAACAACAACAACAACAATAAATTCAACATGTTACAACAACAACAATTCATCATGTTACAACAACAACAACAACAAATTCATCATGTTACAACAACAACAACAAATTCATCATATTAACAACAACAACAAATTCATCATGTTAACAACAAACATCAACAAATTCATCAAGTTAACAACAAACATCACATTACACAATTCAAGTAACGACATAACATGATTAGTTCAACTTCTTAATTAAAAGCATATTTGTTTCTTATTTCATCACTGTCATACCCCAAAATTTGCCCTCCCATATTCCATTCACAATGATGCAAAGCTCAGGGTTCAGTCCCAAAGACCACTCACTCCAAAGTCCAGAAGATCCATAGTCAACTGGTTTGACCTAAAAAGTCAACCACCACCAGAGCATAGTCAAAGCTTCCCAATTTTGGTCAACATCTAGTATGTGAAGTACAACCATCATTTGATCAAAGATTGATCATGATTCCATTAATAGAAACTCAGAGATGAACAAATACACAAAGGTTCAAATTAGGGTTTCTTAGGAGAAAGTCAACCCAACTTTGACTGGGCATAACTTTCACATGGAACATCAAAAATTCCCCACTCAAAGCCTATGTTGAAGGAAATTGGATTATCTACAAATTTGTCTCTCACAAGCCAGGGCTAGAAATGATTCATTTGAGAGATACAGTGCAAAAGATTACAGGTCCTTTTCAGGCACCCTTCAAAAGCAGTTTTTGTCAGAGAAGATATGATCAAGATAAAAGCTCCAAATGAAAAATATGTTCCAAAGTGGCTTGTAGAGGACACTTTGAGGTTTCCAAAAAGTCTTAGAACTCCCTCATAGCTTAAAAATTGAATGAGATATGATTGATCAAAGTTGGGTGATTTTTGGAGGACCAAAGGTGAAAAAAGGAGGTTCGGATTGGATTTTCTGCAAATAGGCCCATACTTTTATGACTTGAACTTGATCCATAAGTTATCCAAAGTACATGCCACGAATGATAACATTTTATTTGACTTTACACAATTTTATTTCATTTAAAATTGATTTTTTATGATTTAAATTAGTGGGAAAATCAAATATTTTGTTGGAAAATATATTTTGGTGATTTCCAATAAATATTAATGATAAAATATATTGCCAATTTCGTGCTAGCAAGATTGGAAAAGAGTGAATCATATTTTGGCCAAATATGGTAGCTTACTATTCAAAAAAAAAATCAATTTTGACAAGAATGGCAAGAATGGATTGAAGGAGTTTTGGACCTTTCTTTTAGACCTAATTCATTCACTATAAGTAGTTGAAGTGGTGCACACGAATAGTGGTGGGAATTTCTGGGCAGAGACACACTTGCAAGAACCAAAAATCTTCAAGAAAATTCAAACTCGGTTTCAGAGATTGGAGGCTTTTCAAGTGGATTTGAGGATTGCAATACGTTTGGGGAATCACTCTGAAGCTATTGGGATAATCACTCTTCATCAACACCCCCAGATAACCTCCCTCAAAGCCAAGGTATGTCACGAAAATCTTGAAGTCGGGTACGACGAATCACGCATTTTTGTGGAATTTTGTTGGCATATTATTGCTTAGGATGATGTATTGATCGTTTCTGCTGGTTTAATTGCGTTTTTATGTGCATTTGAGTGTGATTGCCGTATTAGGGTTCGTGATAGGGATTTTAGGGTTCTATGATTGGGTGCGAATTAGGGTTTTAAACCTAGACCGTTGAATTCGTCTGGCCAAGACGAAGCTAGCCCTGGCTTTAATATGGATTTTGGCATGCGTTTGGTTGGTTTTTGTGATAGATAGGTGTAAAAGATATAAGTTTTTACAGCTTGCTTGTACAAGCGCTGTAAAAAGAATATTTGCAGGTTTTGTTGAAGAAGATGATGAGGTGGCAAGATACGGTTGGTCCATTTGAACCTTCGCGCGCTTGATTAACCCAGTTTTTTTTGTTTCATATATTATTTCATGGATGCAGTTCATAAACAGAATTACGTGTTTGGTTGGTTGGTAGTGAAGCGCGCGTGTGAGGGGGAGGTTATGGGTTCGAGCCTCCCCTCACACATTTATTTTTCTGAATTTCTCAATCCTGATCACATGCGCTGCCAGTTCTGTAGCCTACCATAAGCCCCTCAGATCTAACCCTTAGCTCATTAGCCCTCTTTAATCCAACAGTTCAGACTTGATCCCCATGCCATGAACTATCAAAGCTGCCACACTGGATCTAAATCCTAATATACTTAAATAATTTTTATTATTTATTTTGTTTTAATTAAAATATCTTTTAATATATATTAATTATATAATAATTATTTTTATAAATAAATTATTATGTGATATTTATATTAAAATGTTAATTTGTTGTTCGTGCCGATTAAATCGATTAATCGCTATGGTCAACAATGATTTTAATTAAAACGCTATTTAATTAAAATAAAATTCAAACTATATTCGATTAAATGGTTGCAATCATCTTATTGATTGTGATGATTAATCTTGCCTTGTTCTAAATTTAACTTGTTATTATTTGTAATCGTGTTAATCGATTATGAGGAGTAACAATACAAAAGTAAAATTCATAAAAATAATAAAAACACATTAATTCATTATTAGTGATAATCGAATCAATCGATTTGAATTGGTAATGGTGCAAAACCCCTAATCTTTTGACTATGGTGATCGAACCTATTGATCATTGCGGTTAATTGTGCCAAATCAGGGTTGTACGCCCAGAACATCTAAAACAACTTCAAAACATTTTTTCAAACTTCAAACTCCAAATACAGATTTTTATCTACGACAGGCTATTCAAAGCCTTCAAACCTTCAAATCAAATTTCAAACCTTAAGGGCGTACAACCCGTCCCCCGAACTACGTTGACTCTGATTCTCCCTAAGGAGATACGTAGGCACTTGGCAACAAGGCGAGTCCCCTTCCTTCAAACCCTAATCATGTCAATGATTAAAATTATTAACCCTATTCTGTTTGTCACTTTTCTTTATATTTTGCCACAAACCTGCATCTTTGAAATGTTAGCCTTTAGGAAAAGGTTGAGGGTGCCTAACACCTTCCCTCGACCTGAATATAGTATCTTACCCAGATCTCTCAACTACGTAAGGTTTCCTATTCGTCTTGGTAGAATAGGTGGCGACTCTCTAAGTTAAATTTTTAGGCAGGTTGCTACAGCTGGCGACTCTGCTGGGGACAACTATTTCGGTGAACTACTATGCTCCTATAGGTTTTAGGTTTTGGCAGGGTTTAGGTTTGGCAGCTTTTTAGGGTTTGGCTAACGCGCCTTTTTCAGGGTTTACAATTATTTTTTTTATTTCTTAAAAATTGTTTATTCATTTTTGTCTAAAAATTTTTAATTATTTATAATATGTTTATATTTAACTGTCTATGTGAATATATTTATATTTTTGTTAAATATTTATTTTTATATACTGCTGGATATATTATGTAATGTTAAAACCCTAAGTGTGGGAGTTAACTTTGAGACCAAAAGGGGACATGAATCGCCTTACGAGTCTCACTGATAACTCCACTCGGAGTGGGTTAGGTATTTGGAAAGGTCCGAAACGAAGCTTGACTTTGTGGAGGGCTGGACTGGATACTTAGCTTATCTCTCCGGGAACCTACCCCAAAAATTCGAACCTCATGGATAAAATGAGTTGTTCTAAAATCCGAAGAGACAAAAAGTCTCGGAGGCTACGAACGACCCCATGAGACCTTCTAGAACCCCCTATAAAAAGGTTGGCTCCCAAGAGCCGCTACGTCGAACCTATGAACTTATGTGATTGTGTGCTATATGTATATATATGTGTTGATCATTATTTTTATTATTTCTTTTTCATTCATCATTTATCATGAGCATTCTTGCATCATATTTTATTCAAAAAAAAGGGAAAGAAAAAATATCATACATATCATGCATGGCATGCACATCATTTTCATGGCATTAAGAGAAGATTTCCCTTATATCTCCAGAGCAAGGAACCACTGGGAAGGATAATCTAACATCCCGCCCATATTATCAAACAAGGTTTCAGCAGAAGAAGTCATTGGATCAACTTGAACAGAATCAAGCCGCCCTTCGTGAGGAAGTGGATCAACTAAAGGTTAGCGTGGAAGAGGTTAAAGGAGGTATGGCTCAGATGCTAGAATTCATGAAGGCCCTCCTAGACAAACAAGACAAAGCAAAAGAGGTTCAGTCTGGGGATACCCTGGTTCAGGATGAGATCCCTAACGACAAAAACCCGCTGCTAGGATTTGTTTCAGGCTTTGGCCCGGATAAGGACAAACCTCAGGCCCGATCTGTTAGGAGAGCTATCCAATTCCAAGAGAAAGGAGAGGCCTCCCAAGAAGGATTTGTCCCCACTCCACAAACAAAAGGGACAACTCGCACGGTTCGCATTCCTGCTAGCAATGTCCTTAAGGACGATGATTACCTGGATCTACAATACGGAGTGCAAGAGGTGGACAACTCAGACCAAGTACCTCAGACACAACAGTCTATTCCTAACTCTAGGGAAGACTCCAAGGGTAGTGAACAAATCAAGGCGCTAGAAGAGAGACTAAAAGTGGTAGAAGGATACGATGTCTTTGACGTGAATACCTTCGAAATGAGTTTGGTCTCAGACTTGCCTATCCCACACAAATTCAAGATTCCCGACTTCGAGAAATACAAAGGGCCCACGTGCCCGAGGAATCACTTGCGCATGTATGTGCGAAAAATGGTTGCTTATGCTCACGATCAAAAACTGATGATACACTTCTTTCAAGAAAGTTTAAGCGGAGCATCTATTGACTGGTATATGCAACTGGAAAAATCCTATATCAGAAGCTGGAATGATCTAGCTAACACATTTTTGAAGCAATACAAGTACAACTTGGACATGGCACACAATCGAATGCAATTACAAAATATGTCACAGAAGAAAGATGAATCATTCAAGGAGTATGCCCAAAGATGGAGGGAAATGGCTTCTCGAGTTCAGCCTCCTCTAATGGAAAAAGAACTGGTGGACATATTTATGAGCACCTTGCAAGGACCATACTACGACAAGAGGGTCGGAAGCATATCTTCAGGATTCTCATACTTGGTAGTCATTGGTGAGAGAATTGAAAATGGAATCAAGAATGGGAAGATACAAGGGGCACCCTCAGGTTCCTACCCTCCAAAGAAGTCATATGACGCAAAGAAGGAATCCAACATTGTGGGGGCAGTCATGGGTAATCAGACTCCAGTATCACAACAAAGGGATCAGCAAAAGCAACAGGCTGGCCAGCGCACCTGGAGGTCCAAGCCGAAACGATCATTCACTCCGTTGTACATGCCACTGGCTCAAGCTTTGCAACGTCTGCTCAGTCAGAACCTGATAACTCTGCTGCCTCCATACTCAGCTCCGGCTAACCCCGCTCCCGGGTATAAGCATCATGGTAGGTGCGCTTATCATTCAGATAGTCCTGGTCATGATACAGAGGATTGTGGTCCATTGAAGCACAAGATCCAAGATTTGATTGAAGAAGGGCTCGTTGAGTTCGAAGATCCTCACAAGTCCAATGCCATAGGTGGCTAGAAGGAGGATTTCTTAGATCATTAGTTTTGTTTCCACTCGCAATTTCTTTCCGTTTGTTTAAACATTAGTCTTACGACATATGCTATGTACTTTACAACAATCATTAATGCATTGCTTACGTTTGTCTTGATTCATTCCTAGTGTTCTCACTATATTTAAAACTGTGTTTTTACTTGGTCTTCTCCTTTGTGATATTCAACTCTCGTTAAGGCTGTACACCTTTTGAGGGAGAATGACGAAAACGGTACCACAATTTCATACATTATGCTTTCGAACAGACCGTGTTGACGATGTACAGGCATTGTTTCAATCCCTAAGATATAAGGATGTTAATCCCTCGTCAACCCCTTTGAGCCCAAAGAAGTAGGAGTTTTCCTTCATACAAAATAAAACCCTTAATATATAACCTGGGGTAGGGTAGCTGCTCAGTTAACTTAATTATTCCAAGTTGTTCCTTTGAACATAATCACCGATGGTTCCCCATCATCATTAAGTCCGGCAGTCAATGTCCTCAAAGAAAAAGAAAGCAATACAAGGGCCTGCTAAGTCAAAACCTATTAAGGAGACTTAGGCAAAATTGGGGCATCCCACTGACTGTAGTTTTAAAACAAACAGTTCAGCAAAAGTTAGGGATAACAAAGTCGAAAAAAGGTTACTATGTACCTGTCATACCCCAAAATTTGCCCGCATATATTTTTATATGTCATTTTTCAAATAATTGACATAGCTCGGGCGGTAATGAAGTAAGGTTTGCGAGGGCAAGGTTCCAGGGTTCAAATCTCACGTCTGACATTTTTCCTTTATTTGTTACTAACATTATTTTATTTTCAAAAAAAAATCACAAAAATATAAAAAAATCATAAAATAAAAAATATTCAAAAAGATTTGATTGCATTTTCATATTAGGAGAGTTTTTATTTTTAGAACAAAATCAATATAATTAGTTAAATATGGCAAAAAGCAAAATCAAATTAAAGTTTGATTTAGAATTTTAACTATATTAATTAATTTTTGATTTATGCTCTATTCTATTAAACCTATTTTTTTCTTATAAATACTGATGACTAATCCTAATTGTTTTTTTTCGGGTTTTTCACTTAAAAGAGCCCCCACTCAAAAATTGCAAACAAGCAACTGCGGCATTGAAGAAAAATTGCAGACTAAGTTCCAGCATTATTTGAGTCATACAAAGCATCCCTACGAATTCCTCAGGGAACTATGATGCATCCCAGTCGTTCAGGAGCAAGCAAATCATTCTAAATCGCAAATCCCCAATTCTGGTTTCATGACTTTTTACTCTTCACGTCTTTAATTTCGGTTTCATATATATAAGCAATTTCAATTCGATTTTCCCATATATTCGTGTTAACATCGATGTTCTGATGAAGACTGGTTGGTTTAATTGAGGTTTTGATGCAAGCATGACGACGTGCCATTGTAGAGCATCAAGGTCTCATCCTTTCGTTTTTATAACTACAAGCGTTATTATTGAAAACTAATCTTTCCATTGAATTTGTAGCATCACTTTTAGCGGATCTGGGCGGAGTTTGCTGTTGTTCTTGCGTTATTACACAGGTCGCAAAAACAACCCTTGCCGGAGAAGACGAAGTCTCGCCGGATTCTGCAATTCAGTTTTCTTAGAACGTGATAGAATTATATGAGCGCGTTTCTAAATCATGAAGTGCCATCGGTCCAGTTGGTAGCGCGTTTGATCCTTCATCCTCCATGGCGCCGGTTCGAGCCCTGGTGGTGGACTGTTTTTTGGTTAATTCATGTGCTATAGGATGTCCTCTGATCCAGTACTACGCGTCTCCGCATGTGCACGATGTGCCTTCGCATCTCCACCAATGGATCAACGCCAGTGTATGATCAGACGTCCCCCAGCTTGCAATACCACCATGCATCTCCATCAGTAAACCACACCAGAATATTCAGCTAAGTTTTCTTAATTTCTTTATTTTTTACAAAATTTGGTTTTATTTGTTTTAAAACCCTTTTAAACAAATTTTTTTTTTTACATATAACTTAATTTCGTTTTTGTTCTCTAAAAAACATAATAAATAATAAAATATATTTATTTATTTTAATTGTATTTTTATTGATTTAATTTGTTTAAACCATTTAATTAATTATAAATAGTTTGTTAATTGATTAATTACGTGTTAGGGTTAGACTTTTTAATCAAAACCTGATTTTCACCGATTTAATCAATTAGGTTGAAAATCAATAATTAATTGGTTTGATTTTATTTATTCTCTTAACCATGGTTAACTTGTGCCTAATTAGGGTTTGCGAGAATTAGTCATGCACTGAAAAAATATTTCTTTGTGTTTTTCTTTTCAGGGTTATTATTAAACATCTTCCGACTACGCGCCACGTCAAAAGAACGAAGCTAAGTTCTAAACCTTTTTTATTAATATTATTTACCTTTTTATTTTGATTAGGGGTTAATTTCCTCGTCAATAGAATTTCTCCTACACTTATATTTTTTACAATTCTCTGATCAGGTTCAATACTTGAGGCTCGAGGCAAACCTTTACCCATCAACCTTCCAATCAAAGCTAAGTATTTAATTTATTTTATTTTAAACCCTATTTGGATTCCTTTTGATTTTAGGGTTTGCCCTTATACTTCTTGAACTGTGCCAACTTCCACTCTCCTTCCTTTTGCCTTTGCCTTTTTCAGGGTTAACCCTGAGATCTCTCCCGACGATCAACCATATCAGATCAAATGCAAAAAAGCTAAGTACCTTTCATTTATTTACTCATTTCAATGTGTTTTCTCGACCTTCTTATTTTAGGTTTTAGGGTTAGAGATGTTCGCCTTTGAATTAGCCATACACTCACCCTATTTTTATTTTGTTTGCCTTTTCAGGGTTCGATGATTGCCAAAGCTACGAGTCTGGTAACCCTGAACCCTATCTTAAATATTTTTTCTATTTTATTATTACTTGTGTCAACCCTGATAAGGGATCCGCTGGTTACAATTTCCCGCCCCCTTTATTGCTTTATATTATTATATATTGCGTGGTTAGTAATCTTAGGGAGTGCAAGCCTTAAACTGAATTAGAATAACTAATTAAAAGATAAATATCTGAATATAATCACGTGATTGTTGCACACACGCACCCTTTGGGTAACCTCTCTGTTGCCTTGTTGCCTGTTGCCTTTGTGTTTTTGCAGAATAAGCCACGTCCCTCGAATTTGAGGATACCTCAGCCATGCTGCCTCGATAATTAAAGGTCATACGACCCTAAATGATGCTGCCTTCGATACACAATATGACCTCGACCCTCGGAAGTTGCCTACGAAAAAAGGCTGAGGTATCTTCTGGCTGCCTACGAAAAGGCTTATTCTGATCCTTACCTTAGACTACCTGCTCTTCTATGGCATGGGACAGTCTTATGGCAAAGGATGCTTCGACGACCCTTCAACCTCCAAACGAAAGGCTTCCTGCCCTCTTATGGCAAGGATAGACCCTTTCATTCTGAAAGTCTAAAAAGAGACCTATCATCTGAGTTTAAGGTAATTGCCCCTAATTGCCTTGCAATGCTCATCTTTAATATTCTTTCTCACAATTCTTCGAAAACTGGCTACGCTCATTTACGAGCTAAAGTCCACTTTTTTTTTTCATCTACTTTTTTCTAAAAACAAACGAGCAAGCAAAGCAATTAAGAGCCCATGGAAAACCATGGATGCAAAGGGTGCCTTACACCTTCCCTTTGCATAAATTACCCCCCGAACTTAGATTTCTTTAAAAGGTTTTTTTCTGTTTCTTTTTGCCTTTCTGAATTTGTTTGGATAAAATAAAAGTCGGTGGCGACTCTTGCTTAACCGCGACATTTTCGATTATAAAAAGTCAGTTCACCGTATTACAGTACCTTCGACAAAAGGAAAAATTACAGAAAAGGAGAATGACTGCCTTTGCAGATAAACCTTTGGTTTTTGAACCATCATAAATGCCAATGTCGCAATTCCCAAATTCTTTTGGAGACTAAATGCATAGTTAACTGAGCGTAGGACTGGAGAACATCACGAAGATGGGGATGGGTACAAATAAACTTTGAGCCTCTATCTGTTGTTTCTTTAAACCGTGAACCAGGCCACGTTACAACCCTTAAAAGTCCTAACTGAAGCATGGTTAGTTCGAAAGCATAGCGTTACCAAAGGTATCCCGACTCCTTAAGGTCTACTATAACTCTTGAGTTGATATCACTTTCTTACAAAAAAAAACTTTGTTTTATTCAAAAATGTTTTTAAACTTTCAAGACAGACATATGCATTCGCATCTTATGAATTTCATTACAAAGTACACTTGTCTATATAGATTTAAATGTTAACATCAGGGAGAAGTTGCATGGGGCATGGCTAATGGCTAAAAATCCTACTGACTGACGAAGTAGCTTTTAAAAGCTTGTCAAAAGAAGAAACATCCCTTACTCATGACTGGGATGACTAATGTGTACACATGGCATAACTCATCATCATCCCATTTACATGGGGCAATCTAATCAAGATTCATGGAATCTCTCAAAGACGCTGAATAGCCCATGGGGCAAGCTCCTTATCTGGGGGCACGTTACAAAGGTCACTCAATATCAGATGATGTCAATACCATTCTCACATCCTTCTCAGTAACCTTTATAGGATATTTCTCAATCTATCCATGCAGTCTTCTTTAAGACATGTTCAAAAAAAAACTTCCTACCCTTTCTAGGAGCCTTTTTCAGATGGTCTTTTGAGAGACACATCTCCTCACCCTTTCTACGAGCCTTTTAAGGTATCTCTCTTTTTCAAACCTTCTCAAACAGTCTTCTCTAGGACATATTCCTTTCTACGAACCTTTTCTAGGTAGTCTTCTGTAAGACATCTCTTAACTTTTTCAGTTGGTCTTTTAAGACATATTCAAACTTTTCTTATGCTTTCAAAACCTTATCAAACTTTGTTTAAAGTACAGAGTCTTTTCTAAGACAATTCACCGTCCTTTCTAGGGGTAATCTTCTCCAAGATGTCTTTTCCTAAGTTTTGTTTAAAACACCACAAAAACAGTCCTTGTCCTCTATAGGAATATTTTTGACACTCCTCATAAACATATCCTTTGAGCTTTGTTTAAAGCACAGTCTTATTTAATACAATTTCCCATTTTTCTCGAGGACCTTTCCAGGTAGTCTCATAAAAAGGACATCATCCCATTCTGAGTACCCAGCAAATCACTATCCGTCAGGCGCGACCGAAACGCATGACTCAGCATCTGCTTCATATTCAAACCAACACTTAGCATCAAGGAGACCCCTAAATTGGTCTAATCAAAGACGATCATTCCTGATAAAGACCCTTAGATGGGGAAACCACGTTCAGAGGGTTTTCCTAGAACAGGGGCATACAATCCAGAATCCTATTGACTAGGGGCATATCTTTCAAGAATTCAAACACTGGGGCAATGCATATCAGGCAAGACATGGTGAAATTCGAGTTCCCTTGAAAGGTCCCTCCTTCAAATCAAGGGGCACATCTCTCAAAATTTCCGATATTCAGGAAGTCATACTAGCATCATACAAAGAGCATTGTTGCATATTTGATCTTCTCACGCCTGTACTATTCACTTCCCGCAGTGTGGGATAGGCGTACATGCATAATTCTCATTGAGAATCTCATTACATGGTACATGCATCATGACATTGCATAAAAACTAACGCTACCTTTTCAGGTCACTTCATAATCAAAAAGATGTTATCATCTGATTACAGTGCAAATACGATCGTATCAACGATTCAACCTTAACAGATACAATTCCAATACCTCATTCCAAGTCTTTCTCCAAAGACGATCCAGAAGCAACCAAAGAATTTCTTACCTCTCCAGGTAGTCTTGTCCAAGACAATTATCCAAATCTTTCCAAGCAGTCTTATTTAAGACATATCCTAACCTCTCTAGGTAGTTTTGTTTAAAACGTTTCGTGTCCTTTATAGGAACCTTTCTAGGTAGTTTTGTTTAAAACGTTCCACTCCCTTTATAGGAACCTTTCTAGGAAGTTTTGTTTAAAACGTTTCATGTCCTTTGTAGGAACCTTTCTAGGTAGTTCTGTTTAAAACGCTCGTATCCTCTATAGGAATCCTTTTAGACAGTTTTGTTAAAAAACGTTTCACATCCTCTATAGGAATCTTTTTAGATAGTTTTGTTTAAAACATTTCATATCCTTTATAGGAATCTTTTTAGATAGTTTGTTTTAAAACATTTCATATCCTTTATAGGAATCTTTTTAGATAGTTTTATTTAAAACGTTTCATGCCCTTTATAGGAATCTTTTTAGATAGTTTTGTTTAAAAACATTTCATGCCCTCTATAGGAATCTTTTTAGATAGTTTTGTTTAAAACGCTTCATATCCTTTATAGGAATCTTTTTAGGTAGTTTTGTTTAAAACGTCTTGTGTCCTTTGTAGGAACCTTTTTAGTTAGTTTTGTTTAAAAACATTTCATGTCCTCTATAGGAACTTTTCTAGATAGTTTTGTTTAAAACGTAGCGCATCCTTGCAAAAAACACTTTTCTAGGTGAGTCTTGTTTAAGACATATCATGCCTTTCTAGGTAACTTTCTTAAAATGTTTATCCAACCTTTTCTAAGATATACCCAGTTCTTTATAGAACTCCTCAGTTAGTCTTCTCCAAGACACTCTTCCTAAGCATTGTCCGAAGCCTAAGCTTCTCCGCGTCAACCTTCAATACGCCCTATTCAGGAATCTCTTCAGGTAGTCTTATGTAAGACATTACTCTCTCTCCTCAAGATACAATCAAATAATCCAGGGCTGAAAAGCATATGCTTCAGACAAGTACCTTACCAGGCGAATGGATGGCATCTATAAGCCCATCTCCCACAGATCTCCTTCCCTACGCAAGCAAATTTCAGGGCATTTTAGTGTCCAATCGTCTTCTACCTCTTCAGGTTCAAGAAGATTGAACAGGGGCAGCTGTCATACCCCAAAATTTGCCCTCCCATATTCCATTCACAATGATGCAAAGCTCAGGGTTCAGTCCCAAAGACCACTCACTCCAAAGTCCAGAAGATCCATAGTCAACTGGTTTGACCTAAAAAGTCAACCACCACCAGAGCATAGTCAAAGCTTCCCAATTTTGGTCAACATCTAGTATGTGAAGTACAACCATCATTTGATCAAAGATTGATCATGATTCCATTAATAGAAACTCAGAGATGAACAAATACACAAAGGTTCAAATTAGGGTTTCTTAGGAGAAAGTCAACCCAACTTTGACTGGGCATAACTTTCACATGGAACATCAAAAATTCCCCACTCAAAGCCTATGTTGAAGGAAATTGGATTATCTACAAATTTGTCTCTCACAAGCCAGGGCTAGAAATGATTCATTTGAGAGATACAGTGCAAAAGATTACAGGTCCTTTTCAGGCACCCTTCAAAAGCAGTTTTTGTCAGAGAAGATATGATCAAGATAAAATCTCCAAATGAAAAATATGTTCCAAAGTGGCTTGTAGAGGACACTTTGAGGTTTCCAAAAAGTCTTAGAACTCCCTCATAGCTTAAAAATTGAATGAGATATGATTGATCAAAGTTGGGTGATTTTTGGAGGACCAAAGGTGAAAAAAGGAGGTTCGGATTGGATTTTCTGCAAATAGGCCCATACTTTTATGACTTGAACTTGATCCATAAGTTATCCAAAGTACATGCCACGAATGATAACATTTTATTTGACTTTACACAATTTTATTTCATTTAAAATTGATTTTTTATGATTTAAATGAGTGGGAAAATCAAATATTTTGTTGGAAAATATATTTTGGTGATTTCCAATCAATATTAATGATAAAATATATTGCCAATTTCGTGCTAGCAAGATTGGAAAAGAGTGAATCATATTTTGGCCAAATATGGTAGCTTACTATTCAAAAAAAAATCAATTTTGACAAGAATGGCAAGAATGGATTGAAGGAGTTTTGGACCTTTCTTTTAGACCTAATTCATTCACTATAAGTAGTTGAAGTGGTGCACACGAATAGTGGTGGGAATTTCTGGGCAGAGGCACACTTGCAAGAACCAAAAATCTTCAAGAAAATTCAAACTCGATTTCAGAGATTGGAGGCTTTTCAAGTGGATTTGAGGATTGCAATACGTTTGGGGAATCACTCTGAAGCTATTGGGATAATCACTCTTCATCAACACCCCCAGATAACCTCCCTCAAAGCCAAGGTATGTCACGAAAATCTTGAAGTCGGGTACGACGAATCACGCATTTTTGTGGAATTTTGTTGGCATATTATTGCTTAGGATGATGTATTGATCGTTTCTGCTGGTTTAATTGCGTTTTTATGTGCATTTGAGTGTGATTGCCGTATTAGGGTTCGTGATAGGGATTTTAGGGTTCTATGATTGGGTGCGAATTAGGGTTTTAAACCTAGACCGTTGAATTCGTCTGGCCAAGACGAAGCTAGCCCTGGCTTTAATATGGATTTTGGCATGCGTTTGGTTGGTTTTTGTGATAGATAGGTGTAAAAGATATAAGTTTTTACAGCTTGCTTGTACAAGCGCTGTAAAAAGAATATTTGCAGGTTTTGTTGAAGAAGATGATGAGGTGGCAAGATACGGTTGGTCCATTTGAACCTTCGCGCGCTTGATTAACCCAGTTTTTTTTGTTTCATATATTATTTCATGGATGCAGTTCATAAACAGAATTACGTGTTTGGTTGGTTGGTAGTGAAGCGCGCGTGTGAGGGGGAGGTTATGGGTTCGAGCCTCCCCTCACACATTTATTTTTCTGAATTTCTCAATCCTGATCACATGCGCTGCCAGTTCTGTAGCCTACCATAAGCCCCTCAGATCTAACCCTTAGCTCATTAGCCCTCTTTAATCCAACAGTTCAGACTTGATCCCCATGCCATGAACTATCAAAGCTGCCACACTGGATCTAAATCCTAATATACTTAAATAATTTTTATTATTTATTTTGTTTTAATTAAAATATCTTTTAATATATATTAATTATATAATAATTATTTTTATAAATAAATTATTATGTGATATTTATATTAAAATGTTAATTTGTTGTTCGTGCCGATTAAATCGATTAATCGCTATGGTCAACAATGATTTTAATTAAAACGCTATTTAATTAAAATAAAATTCAAACTATATTCGATTAAATGGTTGCAATCATCTTATTGATTGTGATGATTAATCTTGCCTTGTTCTAAATTTAACTTGTTATTATTTGTAATCGTGTTAATCGATTATGAGGAGTAACAATACAAAAGTAAAATTCATAAAAATAATAAAAACACATTAATTCATTATTAGTGATAATCGAATCAATCGATTTGAATTGGTAATGGTGCAAAACCCCTAATCTTTTGACTATGGTGATCGAACCTATTGATCATTGCGGTTAATTGTGCCAAATCAGGGTTGTACGCCCAGAACATCTAAAACAACTTCAAAACATTTTTTCAAACTTCAAACTCCAAATACAGATTTTTATCTACGACAGGCTATTCAAAGCCTTCAAACCTTCAAATCAAATTTCAAACCTTAAGGGCGTACAACCCGTCCCCCGAACTACGTTGACTCTGATTCTCCCTAAGGAGATACGTAGGCACTTGGCAACAAGGCGAGTCCCCTTCCTTCAAACCCTAATCATGTCAATGATTAAAATTATTAACCCTATTCTGTTTGTCACTTTTCTTTATATTTTGCCACAAACCTGCATCTTTGAAATGTTAGCCTTTAGGAAAAGGTTGAGGGTGCCTAACACCTTCCCTCGACCTGAATATAGTATCTTACCCAGATCTCTCAACTACGTAAGGTTTCCTATTCGTCTTGGTAGAATAGGTGGCGACTCTCTAAGTTAAATTTTTAGGCAGGTTGCTACAGCTGGCGACTCTGCTGGGGACAACTATTTCGGTGAACTACTATGCTCCTATAGGTTTTAGGTTTTGGCAGGGTTTAGGTTTGGCAGCTTTTTAGGGTTTGGCTAACGCGCCTTTTTCAGGGTTTACAATTATTTTTTTTATTTCTTAAAAATTGTTTATTCATTTTTGTCTAAAAATTTTTAATTATTTATAATATGTTTATATTTAACTGTCTATGTGAATATATTTATATTTTTGTTAAATATTTATTTTTATATACTGCTGGATATATTATGTAATGTTAAAACCCTAAGTGTGGGAGTTAACTTTGAGACCAAAAGGGGACATGAATCGCCTTACGAGTCTCACTGATAACTCCACTCGGAGTGGGTTAGGTATTTGGAAAGGTCCGAAACGAAGCTTGACTTTGTGGAGGGCTGGACTGGATACTTAGCTTATCTCTCCGGGAACCTACCCCAAAAATTCGAACCTCATGGATAAAATGAGTTGTTCTAAAATCCGAAGAGACAAAAAGTCTCGGAGGCTACGAACGACCCCATGAGACCTTCTAGAACCCCCTATAAAAAGGTTGGCTCCCAAGAGCCGCTACGTCGAACCTATGAACTTATGTGATTGTGTGCTATATGTATATATATGTGTTGATCATTATTTTTATTATTTCTTTTTCATTCATCATTTATCATGAGCATTCTTGCATCATATTTTATTCAAAAAAAAGGGAAAGAAAAAATATCATACATATCATGCATGGCATGCACATCATTTTCATGGCATTAAGAGAAGATTTCCCTTATATCTCCAGAGCAAGGAACCACTGGGAAGGATAATCTAACATCCCGCCCATATTATCAAACAAGGTTTCAGCAGAAGAAGTCATTGGATCAACTTGAACAGAATCAAGCCGCCCTTCGTGAGGAAGTGGATCAACTAAAGGTTAGCGTGGAAGAGGTTAAAGGAGGTATGGCTCAGATGCTAGAATTCATGAAGGCCCTCCTAGACAAACAAGACAAAGCAAAAGAGGTTCAGTCTGGGGATACCCTGGTTCAGGATGAGATCCCTAACGACAAAAACCCGCTGCTAGGATTTGTTTCAGGCTTTGGCCCGGATAAGGACAAACCTCAGGCCCGATCTGTTAGGAGAGCTATCCAATTCCAAGAGAAAGGAGAGGCCTCCCAAGAAGGATTTGTCCCCACTCCACAAACAAAAGGGACAACTCGCACGGTTCGCATTCCTGCTAGCAATGTCCTTAAGGACGATGATTACCTGGATCTACAATACGGAGTGCAAGAGGTGGACAACTCAGACCAAGTACCTCAGACACAACAGTCTATTCCTAACTCTAGGGAAGACTCCAAGGGTAGTGAACAAATCAAGGCGCTAGAAGAGAGACTAAAAGTGGTAGAAGGATACGATGTCTTTGACGTGAATACCTTCGAAATGAGTTTGGTCTCAGACTTGACTATCCCACACAAATTCAAGATTCCCGACTTCGAGAAATACAAAGGGCTCACGTGCCCGAGGAATCACTTGCGCATGTATGTGCGAAAAATGGTTGCTTATGCTCACGATCAAAAACTGATGATACACTTCTTTCAAGAAAGTTTAAGCGGAGCATCTATTGACTGGTATATGCAACTGGAAAAATCCTATATCAGAAGCTGGAATGATCTAGCTAACACATTTTTGAAGCAATACAAGTACAACTTGGACATGGCACACAATCGAATGCAATTACAAAATATGTCACAGAAGAAAGATGAATCATTCAAGGAGTATGCCCAAAGATGGAGGGAAATGGCTTCTCGAGTTCAGCCTCCTCTAATGGAAAAAGAACTGGTGGACATATTTATGAGCACCTTGCAAGGACCATACTACGACAAGAGGGTCGGAAGCATATCTTCAGGATTCTCATACTTGGTAGTCATTGGTGAGAGAATTGAAAATGGAATCAAGAATGGGAAGATACAAGGGGCACCCTCAGGTTCCTACCCTCCAAAGAAGTCATATGACGCAAAGAAGGAATCCAACATTGTGGGGGCAGTCATGGGTAATCAGACTCCAGTATCACAACAAAGGGATCAGCAAAAGCAACAGGCTGGCCAGCGCACCTGGAGGTCCAAGCCGAAACGATCATTCACTCCGTTGTACATGCCATTGGCTCAAGCTTTGCAACGTCTGCTCAGTCAGAACCTGATAACTCTGCTGCCTCCATACTCAGCTCCGGCTAACCCCGCTCCCGGGTATAAGCATCATGCTAGGTGCGCTTATCATTCAGATAGTCCTGGTCATGATACAGAGGATTGTGGTCCATTGAAGCACAAGATCCAAGATTTGATTGAAGAAGGGCTCGTTGAGTTCGAAGATCCTCACAAGTCCAATGCCATAGGTGGCTAGAAGGAGGATTTCTTAGATCATTAGTTTTGTTTCCACTCGCAATTTCTTTCCGTTTGTTTAAACATTAGTCTTACGACATATGCTATGTACTTTACAACAATCATTAATGCATTGCTTACGTTTGTCTTGATTCATTCCTAGTGTTCTCACTATATTTAAAACTGTGTTTTTACTTGGTCTTCTCCTTTGTGATATTCAACTCTCGTTAAGGCTGTACACCTTTTGAGGGAGAATGACGAAAATGGTACCACAATTTCATACATTATGCTTTCGAACAGACCGTGTTGACGATGTACAGGCATTGTTTCAATCCCTAAGATATAAGGATGTTAATCCCTCGTCAACCCCTTTGAGCCCAAAGAAGTAGGAGTTTTCCTTCATACAAAATAAAACCCTTAATATATAACCTGGGGTAGGGTAGCTGCTCAGTTAACTTAATTATTCCAAGTTGTTCCTTTGAACATAATCACCGATGGTTCCCCATCATCATTAAGTCCGGCAGTCAATGTCCTCAAAGAAAAAGAAAGCAATACAAGGGCCTGCTAAGTCAAAACCTATTAAGGAGACTTAGGCAAAATTGGGGCATCCCACTGACTGTAGTTTTAAAACAAACAGTTCAGCAAAAGTTAGGGATAACAAAGTCGAAAAAAGGTTACTATGTACCTTCGACAAAAGGAAAAATTACAGAAAAGGAGAATGACTGCCTTTGCAGATAAACCTTTGGTTTTTGAACCATCATAAATGCCAATGTCGCAATTCCCAAATTCTTTTGGAGACTAAATGCATAGTTAACTGAGCGTAGGACTGGAGAACATCACGAAGATGGGGATGGGTACAAATAAACTTTGAGCCTCTATCTGTTGTTTCTTTAAACCGTGAACCAGGCCACGTTACAACCCTTAAAAGTCCTAACTGAAGCATGGTTAGTTCGAAAGCATAGCGTTACCAAAGGTATCCCGACTCCTTAAGGTCTACTATAACTCTTGAGTTGATATCACTTTCTTACAAAAAAAAACTTTGTTTTATTCAAAAATGTTTTTAAACTTTCAAGACAGACATATGCATTCGCATCTTATGAATTTCATTACAAAGTACACTTGTCTATATAGATTTAAATGTTAACATCAGGGAGAAGTTGCATGGGGCATGGCTAATGGCTAAAAATCCTACTGACTGACGAAGTAGCTTTTAAAAGCTTGTCAAAAGAAGAAACATCCCTTACTCATGACTGGGATGACTAATGTGTACACATGGCATAACTCATCATCATCCCATTTACATGGGGCAATCTAATCAAGATTCATGGAATCTCTCAAAGACGCTGAATAGCCCATGGGGCAAGCTCCTTATCTGGGGGCACGTTACAAAGGTCACTCAATATCAGATGATGTCAATACCATTCTCACATCCTTCTCAGTAACCTTTATAGGATATTTCTCAATCTATCCATGCAGTCTTCTTTAAGACATGTTCAAAAAAAAACTTCCTACCCTTTCTAGGAGCCTTTTTCAGATGGTCTTTTGAGAGACACATCTCCTCACCCTTTCTACGAGCCTTTTAAGGTATCTCTCTTTTTCAAACCTTCTCAAACAGTCTTCTCTAGGACATATTCCTTTCTACGAACCTTTTCTAGGTAGTCTTCTGTAAGACATCTCTTAACTTTTTCAGTTGGTCTTTTAAGACATATTCAAACTTTTCTTATGCTTTCAAAACCTTATCAAACTTTGTTTAAAGTACAGAGTCTTTTCTGAGACAATTCACCGTCCTTTCTAGGGGTAATCTTCTCCAAGATGTCTTTTCCTAAGTTTTGTTTAAAACACCACAAAAACAGTCCTTGTCCTCTATAGGAATATTTTTGACACTCCTCATAAACATATCCTTTGAGCTTTGTTTAAAGCACAGTCTTATTTAAGACAATTTCCCATTTTTCTCGAGGACCTTTCCAGGTAGTCTCATAAAAAGGACATCATCCCATTCTGAGTACCCAGCAAATCACTATCCGTCAGGCGCGACCGAAACGCATGACTCAGCATCTGCTTCATATTCAAACCAACACTTAGCATCAAGGAGACCCCTAAATTGGTCTAATCAAAGACGATCATTCCTGATAAAGACCCTTAGATGGGGAAACCACGTTCAGAGGGTTTTCCTAGAACAGGGGCATACAATCCAGAATCCTATTGACTAGGGGCATATCTTTCAAGAATTCAAACACTGGGGCAATGCATATCAGGCAAGACATGGTGAAATTCGAGTTCCCTCGAAAGGTCCCTCCTTCAAATCAAGGGGCACATCTCTCAAAATTTCCGATATTCAGGAAGTCATACTAGCATCATACAAAGAGCATTGTTGCATATTTGATCTTCTCACGCCTGTACTATTCACTTCCCGCAGTGTGGGATAGGCGTACATGCATAATTCTCATTGAGAATCTCATTACATGGTACATGCATCATGACATTGCATAAAAACTAACGCTACCTTTTCAGGTCACTTCATAATCAAAAAGATGTTATCATCTGATTACAGTGCAAATACGATCGTATCAACGATTCAACCTTAACAGATACAATTCCAATACCTCATTCCAAGTCTTTCTCCAAAGACGATCCAGAAGCAACCAAAGAATTTCTTACCTCTCCAGGTAGTCTTGTCCAAGACAATTATCCAAATCTTTCCAAGCAGTCTTATTTAAGACATATCCTAACCTCTCTAGGTAGTTTTGTTTAAAACGTTTCGTGTCCTTTATAGGAACCTTTCTAGGTAGTTTTGTTTAAAACGTTCCACTCCCTTTATAGGAACCTTTCTAGGAAGTTTTGTTTAAAACGTTTCATGTCCTTTGTAGGAACCTTTCTAGGTAGTTCTGTTTAAAACGCTCGTATCCTCTATAGGAATCCTTTTAGACAGTTTTGTTAAAAAACGTTTCACATCCTCTATAGGAATCTTTTTAGATAGTTTTGTTTAAAACATTTCATATCCTTTATAGGAATCTTTTTAGATAGTTTGTTTTAAAACATTTCATATCCTTTATAGGAATCTTTTTAGATAGTTTTATTTAAAACGTTTCATGCCCTTTATAGGAATCTTTTTAGATAGTTTTGTTTAAAAACATTTCATGCCCTCTATAGGAATCTTTTTAGATAGTTTTGTTTAAAACGCTTCATATCCTTTATAGGAATCTTTTTAGGTAGTTTTGTTTAAAACGTCTTGTGTCCTTTGTAGGAACCTTTTTAGTTAGTTTTGTTTAAAAACATTTCATGTCCTCTATAGGAACTTTTCTAGATAGTTTTGTTTAAAACGTAGCGCATCCTTGCAAAAAACACTTTTCTAGGTGAGTCTTGTTTAAGACATATCATGCCTTTCTAGGTAACTTTCTTAAAATGTTTATCCAACCTTTTCTAAGATATACCCAGTTCTTTATAGAACTCCTCAGTTAGTCTTCTCCAAGACACTCTTCCTAAGCATTGTCCGAAGCCTAAGCTTCTCCGCGTCAACCTTCAATACGCCCTATTCAGGAATCTCTTCAGGTAGTCTTATGTAAGACATTACTCTCTCTCCTCAAGATACAATCAAATAATCCAGGGCTGAAAAGCATATGCTTCAGACAAGTACCTTACCAGGCGAATGGATGGCATCTATAAGCCCATCTCCCACAGATCTCCTTCCCTACGCAAGCAAATTTCAGGGCATTTTAGTGTCCAATCGTCTTCTACCTCTTCAGGTTCAAGAAGATTGAACAGGGGCAGCTGTCATACCCCAAAATTTGCCCTCCCATATTCCATTCACAATGATGCAAAGCTCAGGGTTCAGTCCCAAAGACCACTCACTCCAAAGTCCAGAAGATCCATAGTCAACTGGTTTGACCTAAAAAGTCAACCACCACCAGAGCATAGTCAAAGCTTCCCAATTTTGGTCAACATCTAGTATGTGAAGTACAACCATCATTTGATCAAAGATTGATCATGATTCCATTAATAGAAACTCAGAGATGAACAAATACACAAAGGTTCAAATTAGGGTTTCTTAGGAGAAAGTCAACCCAACTTTGACTGGGCATAACTTTCACATGGAACATCAAAAATTCCCCACTCAAAGCCTATGTTGAAGGAAATTGGATTATCTACAAATTTGTCTCTCACAAGCCAGGGCTAGAAATGATTCATTTGAGAGATACAGTGCAAAAGATTACAGGTCCTTTTCAGGCACCCTTCAAAAGCAGTTTTTGTCAGAGAAGATATGATCAAGATAAAATCTCCAAATGAAAAATATGTTCCAAAGTGGCTTGTAGAGGACACTTTGAGGTTTCCAAAAAGTCTTAGAACTCCCTCATAGCTTAAAAATTGAATGAGATATGATTGATCAAAGTTGGGTGATTTTTGGAGGACCAAAGGTGAAAAAAGGAGGTTCGGATTGGATTTTCTGCAAATAGGCCCATACTTTTATGACTTGAACTTGATCCATAAGTTATCCAAAGTACATGCCACGAATGATAACATTTTATTTGACTTTACACAATTTTATTTCATTTAAAATTGATTTTTTATGATTTAAATGAGTGGGAAAATCAAATATTTTGTTGGAAAATATATTTTGGTGATTTCCAATCAATATTAATGATAAAATATATTGCCAATTTCGTGCTAGCAAGATTGGAAAAGAGTGAATCATATTTTGGCCAAATATGGTAGCTTACTATTCAAAAAAAAATCAATTTTGACAAGAATGGCAAGAATGGATTGAAGGAGTTTTGGACCTTTCTTTTAGACCTAATTCATTCACTATAAGTAGTTGAAGTGGTGCACACGAATAGTGGTGGGAATTTCTGGGCAGAGGCACACTTGCAAGAACCAAAAATCTTCAAGAAAATTCAAACTCGATTTCAGAGATTGGAGGCTTTTCAAGTGGATTTGAGGATTGCAATACGTTTGGGGAATCACTCTGAAGCTATTGGGATAATCACTCTTCATCAACACCCCCAGATAACCTCCCTCAAAGCCAAGGTATGTCACGAAAATCTTGAAGTCGGGTACGACGAATCACGCATTTTTGTGGAATTTTGTTGGCATATTATTGCTTAGGATGATGTATTGATCGTTTCTGCTGGTTTAATTGCGTTTTTATGTGCATTTGAGTGTGATTGCCGTATTAGGGTTCGTGATAGGGATTTTAGGGTTCTATGATTGGGTGCGAATTAGGGTTTTAAACCTAGACCGTTGAATTCGTCTGGCCAAGACGAAGCTAGCCCTGGCTTTAATTTGGATTTTGGCATGCGTTTGGTTGGTTTTTGTGATAGATAGGTGTAAAAGATATAAGTTTTTACAGCTTGCTTGTACAAGCGCTGTAAAAAGAATATTTGCAGGTTTTGTTGAAGAAGATGATGAGGTGGCAAGATACGGTTGGTCCATTTGAACCTTCGCGCGCTTGATTAACCCAGTTTTTTTTGTTTCATATATTATTTCATGGATGCAGTTCATAAACAGAATTACGTGTTTGGTTGGTTGGTAGTGAAGCGCGCGTGTGAGGGGGAGGTTATGGGTTCGAGCCTCCCCTCACACATTTATTTTTCTGAATTTCTCAATCCTGATCACATGCGCTGCCAGTTCTGTAGCCTACCATAAGCCCCTCAGATCTAACCCTTAGCTCATTAGCCCTCTTTAATCCAACAGTTCAGACTTGATCCCCATGCCATGAACTATCAAAGCTGCCATACTGGATCTAAATCCTAATATACTTAAATAATTTTTATTATTTATTTTGTTTTAATTAAAATATCTTTTAATATATATTAATTATATAATAATTATTTTTATAAATAAATTATTATGTGATATTTATATTAAAATGTTAATTTGTTGTTCGTGCCGATTAAATCGATTAATCGCTATGGTCAACAATGATTTTAATTAAAACGCTATTTAATTAAAATAAAATTCAAACTATATTCGATTAAATGGTTGCAATCATCTTATTGATTGTGATGATTAATCTTGCCTTGTTCTAAATTTAACTTATTATTTGTAATCGTGTTAATCGATTATGAGGAGTAACAATACAAAAGTAAAATTCATAAAAATAATAAAAACACATTAATTCATTATTAGTGATAATCGAATCAATCGATTTGAATTGGTAATGGTGCAAAACCCCTAATCTTTTGACTATGGTGATCGAACCTATTGATCATTGCGGTTAATTGTGCCAAATCAGGGTTGTACGCCCAGAACATCTAAAACAACTTCAAAACATTTTTTCAAACTTCAAACTCCAAATACAGATTTTTATCTACGACAGGCTATTCAAAGCCTTCAAACCTTCAAATCAAATTTCAAACCTTAAGGGCGTACAACCCATCCCCCGAACTACGTTGACTCTGATTCTCCCTAAGGAGATACGTAGGCACTTGGCAACAAGGCGAGTCCCCTTCCTTCAAACCCTAATCATGTCAATGATTAAAATTATTAACCCTATTCTGTTTGTCACTTTTCTTTATATTTTGCCACAAACCTGCATCTTTGAAATGTTAGCCTTTAGGAAAAGGTTGAGGGTGCCTAACACCTTCCCTCGACCTGAATATAGTATCTTACCCAGATCTCTCAACTACGTAAGGTTTCCTATTCGCCTTGGTAGAATAGGTGGCGACTCTCTAAGTTAAATTTTTAGGCAGGTTGCTACAATCACAAAACATCATTATCTCATCATAAGGAAAGTACATATCACCATCTCAATAGCATTGTATCTTCATAAGAAAAACATACATCAAGTTATACTGCAACATGGTTATGTCAATTCATAGCAAAGAGCATACTTCATATGTTAATACTACATAGTTCATCAATTAATCCTAATAAACATAATAGGAAACTATATGCTATAATTCATTTCATTGCATCATGGTTTTGTTCATTGCATTAGCTTTCCAACGCTGCATCAATCGGAGTCACGAATCAAAAGTTATGGTCTTTACAAAAAATCTGTTAAAATGGAAATCTTTCGGTCGACGCAAGTGATTCATAGGTCGACGCATGGATGCTTTCTACCCCCTCGGGTTAGCTCAGGTCGACTCATGAGTCGACGCAAGGAATTCTACAGGTCGATGCATGCTGAAGGAAAGTGAATTTTCTGCCTTTTTGGGTTGCTCAGGTCGACCTAGACTTTTGTGTAGGTCGACCTACACTGGTAAAAACTCAAAAATCCCCATTTTTATTTCCTAATCCCCTCATGAAACACCCACTAACCCACACACCATGTATGCATCAATTAACAGCAATTTAGCACACATATAGGGTTCCTAAACATGTTCCTAACCATGGGTTCACATACAAACATCATCCAACATACTTAGAATCACAATTTCATAGAAATCTAGTATGAACCCTAACAACTTCAAATTCAATTTTCACACGATTATGGATAACAACATACAATCAAAACCCCGTCATATAAACCTTTATCAATTCCACCAAATGCTCCACTATTTATTCATCAACAACATCAAGATTGCAATTCTCTCACAAACATGGATATTCAATTATGAAGTCTAATATCTACCATACCCATCATCATGCTAACCCTTAGAGAGTAAGAACCCCACTTTTACCTTAGCAAAAGCTTCACCTTCTTCAATGGAGTCCTTCCTCTTCATGCCATAGGTTTCCTCTTTCTCTTCTTTCTCCAAATGAGTTATGAGACTAAATCTTTAAAACCCTAACCTTTACTATCTCACTAATGGGCTTAACCCATAACCCATCCATTGTGTTATATTTCTTCCACTTAGGCCCAATTCATAATATTCCTCTAATTACTCAATTAAGCCAAATAACACACATAAATGAATAATCACATAACATAACGAATATTATTCCCAATAATATTCCACATCTACAATTGCTCCATAACTTAATTAATACCAACTCGCGATTTGTATTTCTCCGACTAATCCGACTAATTAATCCGACCATAAACTTAACTGCTCAAATCAACATATTAATCCAATTACTCCTTTAGAATAATACTTATATATCCCGACTTTGACTAATTCCAACGGATAAATCCTTGATTTAATTTAATTAAATAATTAATTAAATTCGGGGCGTTACAGTGGCCGTATGTATATTATATTTAACCAAATTCTAACTCATGTGTTCACGCATATAAATCTTATGCAGTTTTACACACAAAAACACAAACACATGGTATGCATTATAAACATAGTGCTAGAAGGAAAACCTCATGAACAAGGCGAAGCACACCATGGTATTGTTATATATTGTTTTATGTTATTATTTTATATATATATATATATATATATATATATATATATATATATATATATATATATATATATATATATATATATAGAGAGAGAGAGAGAGAGAATATCAAATGAGAGCATTTTATAACGAGAGATGAGAGAAATAAATATCAACCATTGGATTCATCAAGAGATAGAAATTAATAGTTACATTAATGTATTAACATTCTATCTCTTGATGAATCAAATGGTTGATATTTATTCCTCTCATCTCTCATTAAAAAATGCTCTTACTTGATATATATATATATATATATATATATATATATATATATATATATATATATATATATATATATATATATATATATATATATATATATATATATATATATATATATATATATATATATATATATATATATATATATATATATATATATGGTTATGAAATAGTTTAATAATAATTCATCAATTAATTAAAAATAAATTGGATAATTATTAAATCAATAATAAGACATCAAAATTTATTTAAATAGTTAGTAAAAGTAATGTTAATAAATTTTTATATGATTAATATGAAAATAGAGGTGGAAATAGGTCAGGTAGATAATAGGGGTCTACAGGCTAGCCAACACAGGCTCATGTTAGTTCATATATTTTTTTAAATAGAAAAGACCTAGGCTTTTTTATAAGTCTACTTAGTTAAAAAAGCTAGACCCCATGCCAAAAAAAAAGCTTTTAAGCCCATCAGGCCGGTCTATTTAAATAAATATGAATAATTTTTTATCATCATTAAGTTACATTTTGTACTTTGAATTAAAATACATAAAACCTGATTATTTTGAAGAACTTGTGAAAATAAGATGAAAACACATGATGAACTTATACTAATAGGTAAGTTAAAATAAGTCAATACAAAAAAAAATTGTCTCTTGATTTTTTTGGTTAGTAAGTATATTTAAACATTATTTTAATTATTTATTTACATATGTTTAAAACAAATAGACTTTTTATGTAGACTAACAGGTTAACTAGACATTCGAAAAGGTCAGACTCAGATCTAAAAATAAGCTTACGACAGACAACAAGTCAGTAGAGGTGGCAAAAAATATTCATACCTGCGGATATCCGCGGATAAAATCTGTTACGGGTACGAGGCGGGGTACGAGGCGGGTAGTTTAATAGATATCCACGAATAAAATAAATGGATATTAAAATACCTGTTTATTAATGAATATGGATATGGGGTTGATGTTAGTGTTACCGTGCCCATGGTATCCATATTCGTTGATAAATTACAAAAGTTACTTAAATATTATTAATTTATTATACTATATCTTTTCATCTTCTAAAAAACTAAAAAATTAGTCTCCCCGTATATACAGGCCCGGCCCAAAGCAAGTGCAGCAAGTGCTGTTGCACAGGGCCACATACATTAAAGGGCCTCACTTTTGTTAAAATAAAAAAATTGGCTTGTAACGTTTTTTTTTAGGAATTAAAATAAAATTTAAATTAATTAGTATTTTTACATCCTGTCCACATGAAATCCATAAGTCAATTTTAAACTACCCTGTGAGTTACTTATTTCATGATTTAATCTTTCTCTAAACATTTATAATTTTTGATGTAGGAATAATATTTCATTATTTATTATTTGACAATAATTACATATTTTAATAGAAGATTTCCTATAAATGTGTTTGCTATTGTTTGATTCAGTCATCAATCAATTTTTTTTAACTATCAATGTTTTGAAACTTATAAGTTTAAATATATACATATACATAAAAAAAAAAATTAAATGTGCCAAAAACAAAATCTATTATTTTATTTTAAAATGTTAAACTTATTTATTAGTATACCATCTCCTAATAAATTTTTTATGTGTTTTCTAAAGAAATATTTTATATTTTATATTAAAAATTATATATTAGTATTTTTTTGACAAAATTATATATTAGTACATTAGAGTATTAAAATTTGTCATATACATTGTCTTCAACTAAATTTATGATTGTATGAATGAGCAACAATTCTAAAAAATTAAGAAATTTTATCGATGGAAAAGATTAAAAAAAATTATAGTTGTATTTGTCGAAATATTTTTAAACAATTATTTAATTTTTTTAGTTCTTATGCTACAATTTAAATAATTTTTTAAATTTTTTTATACTTTATTTTATAACGAGCCTATTATTAAAATAGAACAGGGCCTCTAAGTAGTTTGGGCCGGCCCTGCGTATATATATTTTTTGAAATTTTATTTGAAGAAAATATTTTTATTTTATATAAATCATATTAGTCATTTCATATTTAAGCTTCTTCTATACTTCATACCTCACTTCAACAATTTTACCATTCAACCAACTAGTACCGCTCTTTCCCCTTCTAACTAGTGTCGTCCGCTCTTCTACCATAACTTACATTTACAATATCATTCTTCTTCTTTCTTTTTTTTTTTTAAAATGAAATGTATGAGATATTATGCTATGGTGAAAAATGAAGGAAATTAATTTGATAATATTTTGTTGTTAAAATAAGAGAGATTTGTATGAATGTTTTGTGATAATAACATTTTTTGTCTTTAAAAGAAACTGAAAAATATTTTTTTTCAAAACGGAATTTTAGAAAAATAGTGTTATCCATGGATATTTGTAAATATCCGCAGATACCTTAAAACCCGCGGATGACCCGTTTAGCGGATATCCGCACGGATACGGATATCATATTTATTCAATGGAGTAGACATGGATATCACACTATCCGTCCCCATGAATATTCTTTTACATCCCTACAAATCAAGCTTAGGCTTCAGTTTTTTTGACATGGCAGACTTAAACTTGACAAAGTTTAGTTCGGCCAAACATATTTCCCGTTTATAGTAAATAATTAAAAGAAAACTTAAATTCTTAGATATTCTTGGGTATAGATAAGTTTAAGCAAAATCTATTTAAATTTTAATATATTTTAAAATAAATTACTATAAATTGATATGGCATTCTATAATTGAATGATGAATAGGCACCAAATAAAAATTTAGAGTATCAATTTATTATGAAAAAAATACCATATTTAAAATTGATATGGCATTCTATAATTGAATGATGAGTAGGCACCCAAAAATATTAATATGAAAAAAATACCATATTTATTATGGTTTTGGCACCGAATTAGGAATTTTTTTTGCCTAGTTAATTTAATTAATTAATTTAATAAATATATAAATACCAACATATATTTTTTGTCAAATCATATTTATATTTTAAAATTATTTTAATCTATTATTAATATATAAAAGCAAAAGTACCTGGAAATTCCACTTAAAGCCCTCTGATAAAAGTACTAAAACTTTTCTTATTCCATGGATAGAAAAGACTTTTAGCAAAATAACTCAATATTATCGATTTGGCATTTATTATTGTTGATGTGTCGCTCTCTTATTTTTTTGTTGGTATTTTATATTTTATTTATTTACCCAAATATACACATTCCAAAACATTAATAGTCCTATTAAATGTTAATGTTGAATACATAGATTCATTCCATAATTTGGAACAATAGGTTTTACGGTCTTTGAAAACCTAAAACCCTCCACTACCGAAAATTACAATTACTCTTGGCTTTCCAGATACCTATACGTTTTTTAGGTTATATATCTACTGAATCAATGGAATTCCACTCTTTACTTTATCTTTTTCAGGTTCTTATTTCTTCTACATATCTGTTTTGCAATAGGTACGATTTTAACTTGCATATCTGTTTTGTGTCTTTTTTATTTCGATTTTAATTTTCCAAATCAAGTGAAATCTGTTTTGTTTTTGCAGCCTTTTAAGTATTGACATGGCTCGCCAAATTGATTCTGTGAAGGACATCAATGAGTCGAAGGATTTCTGGAAGATAGCAATTAGGTGTAAGCATATATGGTTTGTAACACTTTTATTGGTTTAACAGTTCAGAAGTGGTGATTCTCTGATTGGGCTCAACACTCTTATTGTTTCGTGCGCCTGTTCACAATGATTTCACTGCGTTACCTTATTTTATGAATTTTATCTTTTTTTGATTGTGCTTTTCAATTAATATTTATGCAATTCTTTATCATCTATTAGATGCATTCAAACTGCTATTTCATTGATTCAGTAATATTTATGCAATTTATTATCAATTGATTTATCAAACTGACTTTTCATGTGTGCATACTATGTGTTTGTTGAAATGTTGCAGGGAATTTCCAAAATAAACTATATATTATTGTCCAACTATTCGTCCGGTAATAATCTAAAATCACCCATATATACTGAATATTTCTTTGCATTTCCAAGTAGTGTTGATGGCTGGAAAAACATAAAGCGGAAGAAGAATCTTGGTAGCTATTGATGAAGAATATGAGAGCATTTACGCTCTAACATGGAGTTTGAAGAAGATTGCACAGGAAATTAATTTATATAGTTGATTGTGATTAATCCGTTGTAAACTCTCTTAATTAATTAATTAATTAATTAATTTGTGTAATATGTATATGTGTGTTTTATTTCAGGATGTCTTTTCTCATCTGATGTTACGGCAACGAAGGAGGAGTATAGCCAACAAGTTGTTGAGTTTGTTTTGGAGCAAGGAGTTAATCTGTACGACGTGCAAAATGTAAGTAAGGTATATTAATAAATTATGGCTAACTAATTATGGTTATTTTTTTGTTGGCGTTAGTTATACACATATTTGAATTATAAAATTAATTCGGTTGATTTTGGATATTGATTAATGGTAGGGCTTTTATGGGAAGTGTGAGGAACCACTATGCACAGAATGTGAAGTGTCCTGTTTTGATTGTTAAGAAGCCAAAATCAACTGATAAGGAGATAAATAATAATATTTAATGATATCTTATTCTTGCTTTTTTTCTCATGTAAATATATAAATACTTTGTGACATATAGAATTGGGATATGATGTTTGTGTATGTTGATTCTAAAGGGTGAAAATATATATTTGTGGTTTTATTAGAATGATGAAATATTAATTTTGATGGAATGATTCTATACTGTTTGACTGCTTTTAGGAGGTTCGGAATTGTAGTTGCAACAAGTTTGATAGCAAGGGTATAGATGTTTATTATGAATTCAATGTAGAAGATCTTGATATAAATTATTTTCCTCTTTTGTAATAACTCTTATTTTTTTAACATAAATCAAGATTTTTCATTTAGTAAGGATGCTGATAAATAGCTAATGTGTAAAGTATCTTAATAATAGTAATTTTTTATCCTGTAATTCTATTTTTTAACATAAGCAACTTTTTTTAATTATTATAAAAATATATGTACTAATTTTTAGATAACCGAAATTAAACATTGCTTTTATAACTATTTTGAATTTTTAAAATAATATAAAATATATTAATTATACTATTTACTATTATTTAATTTAATTCAATATGATATATCTGTTAGAAAATATGTTAAAATAATTTTTTAAGTATTAAAGAATAAAATGAATGTTTTTAATTGGAGAAAATTCATTTCCTTTAAGAATTTATCTTAATTTGTAATAATAACATTTATTTGTCATTGATTATATATTAAAATATATGAGACATAAAATTCTATATACGAGAAAAACTTTTATATACGAGAAATTTCCGAATAATTTAATAATAAACTTTATTTTTATATATGAGAAATTTTTTAATAATTTAATAATAAACTTTATTTTAAATATGAGAAAAAATAAATTGTTGATCTAATTTTTTTATAAATAATGTTATTTAAATATACATGAAAAAGTTTGTTGTTGATCGATTATAAACTGTTATTGTTATTTTCGATCAATCTAAAATAATATAATCCTAATTTAATATGTCCCAATCAAATATTTTAGTATACAACAAAAAGTATAATATATATCTTAATGAATCCAAAGATTTACTTTATTCCTTAATTAACCAGAATATGGTAACTAAAATTTTAAAATTATTTAAGTATTTAATGTTGTTTATATACTTTAGTATCTACTTAAATTAGAATGAATGATGACACATTATATTTAATTTTTTGTTGCAATTTAGTTATAAATATAATATGTAATTTTTATTTATTTGATTTTTATCAAATTATATCTAATGATTTAGTTTTGCAAAATTGTTTTTTTTTAACATAGTGTTAATAAGCAGATATTAGTTTAACGATTTAAATTTTAATTGGTAAAATAAAAATTGATAAATATATTTTCAAAAATAAATTACAAATATTTTTTAATTAGTAAAATAAAAATTGATAAATATATTTTCACTGATAAATTACAAATATTTTTATAAACGGGAAAAAGTAAAAGTCTACTATTGATAAATATTTTTATAAACGAGAAAAGTCTACTATTTATACAATTGATTTAATAAAAGAGAATAACTTACATATTTTTTATAAACGGGAAAAAAAGTTTGTTGCTGATACAAATATTTTTATAAACGGGCATATGTTACAAATATTTTTATAAACGAAAAAAGTTTATTGTTGATACAATTATTTTTATAAACGGAAATAAATTACAAGTAATTTTATAAATGGGAAAATTCTACTATTAATACAATTTTATTTATAAACGGGAATAAGTTACAAATATTTTTATAATCGTGAAAAAGTATATTGGTGATACAATTATTTTTATAAACGGGAACAAGTTACAAATATTTTTATAAACAAAAAAAATATACTAATTATTTTTATAAACGGGAATAAGTTAAAAATATTTTTATAAACTGAAAAAGTCTAATGTTGATACAATTATTTTTATAAAGGCATAAGCGGGTTCTAAGTGTTTATATTGGATCAAATCAGTATATTGTTGTTACAAATATTTAACAGTACTACTTGCATCAATGCATAAAGGTTGTTACATATTATTAGTTTATATTTGTAATTATGTGAATGTTTATAATCTCTAAACCAAATTTCAAAACTGACAAATGAGATATTATAACATGTAATATGAACCCAGACGGAACCCGTGCGATAGCACGGGTATCTTACTAGTAACATTAAAAGTTATTAACTTTTTATCAAACAATAATATAAAACTACTTTATGTTATCAATTCATTAAACTCCATAAATAATTAAATTAATATAAGATATTCAATTAAATACTTTATGTACATATTTTTAAATGTGTTTAATTGTTATGTCATTACACCATCAATACATTGTAATTTTATTAAAATAAAATATATTATTTTAAAGAAAGTTGAAATCAAAATAAAAATTTTAAATAAATCAATAATTATGATTAATTAAGATTGTAAAATATTTTTAACTTCCATGCATATTAATTTAAAAACATTTAAAATAGTTTTATTCATTTTTGAATAAAAAATTAATAATCCATTATATTATCAAAATAATTTTAAATTTTAAATATAATTTAACAGAATAATTGATTGTGCTTATCCTATTTTCTCTATTTTAAAATTTAAAAAGTGTAACAACTTATAAAAGTTGGATGCATCCAAAATAAAATCTATACATGGCAAATACTAGTAGTAATCTCTTTTTTATTTTCCCCCAATTTATGACGGAAATCCATATAACATCATTTTGTCTGTAATTTAGTAGAAATGGTGAAAAAACTCTGCCGATGGATGTGCCAAAAGACAATATACGATGTCGTTAACCTCAACATATGTCTGAATTGACTCTTCGTCTCCCTCTTGCTTCTCCATAATATTATTTTTTTTATTTTTTTATTTTTTATTTTCGACCTTTCTCAATTACCTCGTTCCCTCTTCAATCATTCTCAATTTCCAATTTTCAACCTAGTTCTTTCTCTCCTTGTCTCTACACAGGTACAATTTTGTTTTCCTTCTCAAATTTCTGTTCTTTTAGTTTCTCTTCTATTATGTTGTATTTTTTGTTCTTATTTTATGTTAATTTCACACACGTTGATTAAGTTGAAATTGTCAAATGTGCACAATTTTGAATGCTTCTATGATATGACTTTTCTGAATGACTTTGTTTTGCTTTTACGAAGACTCAGTTGAATGAAGCAAATGGAACACGAAAAAGCTCATATCTTGGAAGCAAGACCAGTAGAGGAAATTGAGATACCGATTGTCTCTGGCTCAGACAGACTTGATCTTCTTCTTCCGATGACAACGATATCGTCGTCTTGCAAGAATTCTGTGTGTCGTTTTTCCAGAAAGGAAAACAGTGCTGGTGCGTCGAATGACTCGGCGAAGAAACTTTCTTTACTGATAGTTTTCTATGCTGTTGTTATGGTTGTTGAACTTATTGGGGGAATGAAAGCTCAGAGCTTGTCTGTTATCAGTGATGCTGCACATTTGCTTTCTGATATTGCTGGATTTGCTATCTCTCTGTTTGCAGTGTGGGCTTCGGGTTGGGAGGCGACTCCGAGTCAGTCTTTCGGATATAATCGTCTTGAGGTTTTGGGGGCTCTTTTATCTGTTCAGTTAATTTGGTTCATTTCTGGTTTTTTGATATATGAAGCAGTTGGAAGAATTGTTTATAGAAATGCTAGTGTGAATGGAAAGCTCATGTTTGCAATTGCAACATTTGGTTTTGTTCTTAACTGTATTATGGTTTTATGGCTTGGTCATGATCATAGTCATCATCATGCATTTGGACATTCACATGGTCATGGTCATGGTCATGACCATGATCATCACAATCATGGTCATGAGCATGATCATGACCATTCTCATGACCATCATCATCATGATCATAGTCACAGTCATCATCAATGCGGTGGAGACGCGGATCATAATCATGGGATGGAGGAACTGTCTAAAATAACCGATGAGGAGAATCTTTCAATGATTTCAAATGGTAAGACGAAAACGAATGTTTTGAACATTAATCTTCAAGGGGCTTATTTGCATGTGATGACGGATATGATTCAATCTATTGGAGTGATGATTGCCGGAGGAATAATATGGGCTAAACCCGAATGGTATATAGTTGATCTTCTATGTACTCTCGTTTTCTCTATTTTATCCTTAAGTACTACTCTGACAATGCTTAAGAGCATTTTCGGCATTCTGATGGAGAGGACGCCGAGTGAAATTAATATCATTCAGCTGGAAAATGGTCTTAGAAGTATCAAGGGAGTGCAGGAGGTTCATGATTTGCATGTTTGGGCTATAACAGTTGGAAAACTTTTTCTATCTTGCCATGTAGTAGCTGAACCCGGCATCAGTTCCATTGATTTGCTTGATAGGATTAAACATTATTGTGAAAACACTTATCAAATACAACATGTAACCATTCAAATTGAATAAGAGTATGTTCTTTTCTGTTCAATTATTTTCACCTTATTATTCATCCAAAAAACCTATGCCAAACAAAGCTCAGCAACTCCAAATTCAGATTCATTTGAAAACAGCAGACTCTAAATTGAAAACTACCAAGTCTGGTACAAGGCCCACAAGAATTAAACTTAAACCCAAATGGCTTGAAGGATTTGTCACAAAATAGTTATTTTATTAAGATCCTTTTTATGTTTTATTATTGGGCCAGGCCCATTTTCGTTTAGCCCTTTAGGGTTTGGAACACTCTCTTGTATTTATTGGCAGCTGCCTCTTTTGCAATGGTAGACAAGAATTAACACAACATTTATTTTCCTTCTTTTTCTTATGCAATTCAGTTTTGTTTTTATCCTTGTTGAACCTTAAATCTAAGAATTAATAGTTGTTGAATCCCTTTCTATCAATTGGTGCTTTCATCTTGAATCCATGGCTCCTCCCAAACCACCAAATCCTAAGGAAATTGTGGATGAAGCTGTCCAAACATCATCTCTTCACCTCAATAATGCTATGCAAGAAACTCAAAACCAAATGGATGAGAGATTTCTCAAAACCCATTCTGATATGGACCAGCTCCAAACAAGAATAGACAACGATAAGCAAATCGCTGATGCTAGATATGAAAATATTCTCAGCCTACTCACAAAGTTAGCATCTCAGGCTGATAAACAGCCAGCTGGTTCTGGGTCCGCGGTTACTGTTCACGGAAACCCTGTTCCGGGGAGCAGTACTGTTCACGGCGGAGGTACTGTACACAGCGTCGGTACTGTTCATGGCAGATTTGTGACAACCCCTACAGCTTCATTCGCATCCACTGTTCACAGCGGACCTATTCATTCCGCCACCTCATCAGGTACTACTCTTAACTCAACCTTGGTTTCCACTCATACCCTTTCTACACCTCACTCACCCCCCCATTTCCTAAGAACTCCTATACCCTCTTCACTATATACTACCAGCACACATACTACATTACCCCCTCCCTTTTCCACCACCTTCCAAACCAACCTGCCACCCCCTTACCAAAGATTATTTTCCAACCAATCCTACTTGGACCCCCCATATTTCCCAGCACCCCCCGTGTTTACTTCCACCCCCTATTTTCCAGCCCACAAATTTCCCAACATCCCTATCCCCATCATTCGCAAAATCCATCAATTCCCTCCTTCCGCACACCAAAGTTAGAACTTGCAATGTTTGATGGCTCAAACCCATTGGAATGGCTATTCCAAGCCGATCAATTTTTTACTTTCTATAATTTACCGACTGAAAACCGTTTAGCAATGATATCTTTCTATATGAAAGGAGAAGCATTGGCTTGGTTTAAATGGATGCACCAGAATCGTGAACTTGTTGATTGGGCTTCGTTTACAAAGGCATTAGAACTTCGTTTTGGGCCTTCTACGTATGCTAATCATCAAGCAGAGTTATTTAAACTCAAACAAACCCATTCAGTTGTGGAATACCAAGCCCAATTCGAAAAATTGGGGAATCAAGTAGTGGGATTATCGCGGGAGGCTATTCTTAATTGTTTTATTTCAGGATTAATTCCAGATATTCAAAATGAGCTAGCAATCCATAAACCAACCTCTATCTCTCAAGCTATTGGGCTTGCAAAATTGATTGAGTCCAAAATCCGTGAAGCTAAACCTAAATTTCAAAAGCCCTTTTCATCTTACACCCCCAAAAATACACAGCCCGTTTCAAATTCTCCAATTCCTATCACCCCTATAAAGCCAAATCAGCCCACTCAACCACCCAAATTACCCATCCGAAAACTGTCTAGCACTCAACTTCAGGAACGCCGTGCCCAAGGGTTGTGTTTCAATTGTGACGAAAAATTTATCCCCGGCCACAAATGCCAAGCTGGTAAATCCTTGCTGCTCATTGAGGATGATGATCAATCAATCATCGAACAGGATGTTGTTTGTGCTGAACCAGATACCACAATGGAACCAGATGACACATATTTTCAACTTTCCCCCCAGGCAGCAAATGGAAAGTTCTCACCCAAAACTTTAAAATTCAAAGGATCTATTAACGGACTCTCGGTTGCTGTTTTGATTGATACAGGGAGCACTCATAACATATTACAGCCGCGCATAGCACAGCACCTTAAACTTCAAACTCAATCTATTCCCAATTTTTCAGTGATGGTGGGAAACGGCTCTAGGTTATCTTGCTCAGGCATCTGCCCAAAGGTTCCTATAAAAATACAAAACAATTCATTTTTGATCTCTTTTCACTTGCTACCTATTGAAGGGGCTGACGTTGTCCTCGGAATGGAATGGTTAAGAACGTTAGGACCCCTAATGGCTGACTTCTCCATTCCTAAGATCTCTTTCACCTATAACAACAATGACATCACCATAACAGGTGATACAAACACTATCTCACCATCCTCTTACAACAAGGTTTGCCATCTTTTACAAACAGACTCCATAGCTTCCCTTCACCTTTTAATATTCCAGCCTCACACTAATTCT